>NC_028640.1:33234261-33261027 GCF_001406875.1 Solanum pennellii
CCCCGCGGTTCTTGCTTGCGCAGGCTGCTTTGGCAGCCTGCCTACCCATGTTGAGGTCCTCCCCAAGGACCTTTGGGTGGTCCTTGGGGTGTCTTTACCGGACGTTTGGACCCTTTGTACTGCATAATACCTATAAAAAAATCTTTTTACTAGTTTTAGACTTCATTTGACACTTCAAAACCTTCACCAAACATAGGGATGTCAACTAGTTCAATTTAGCTAGTTTCCGGACGTCAAGTTCTTTCTTTGTCGTTTTGGCTCTAACCTTTTCTAAATTAAATTATTTCCTTAATATAGGTCTGAAGAAATCATATGAAACATTATTAAATAGATTAATCTATAGTCTAAGTCATGGAATTTCCGGAGTGTTATAGTATTACTTCTTGATTTTACCTTGTTTATGCAATGGTGGTGTATTCCTTGGTAATTTATGTATGGAGGAAATGAAAGGGGTAATAAGGTATAAAGATTGATTCTTCTTTATTTCAGTTGTGAAGTATGATTTGATTAGATATCAATATTCTTATGTCGATTGTATGATTGTGGTGTTGATGACAAGTATCTGTCCCCCCTAACCTAGACAATTGAATTAACCATGAAGTATGTGTATGTGTTATAAGATGTTTATTATGATTATAATAATGTGCAAAGATAAAGGTTTACTCACTTGATTAGTGGTTTCCAATGTGAAAGGATTGTTCTCGCTTGTGATAACCTACGAGCTATTATGATAAAGTGTTTACATAGTAGTCTTGAAGAGACTAATGTGAACTTGTATGATGGAATAAGATGATTACAAAAGGTAATAAAGATTAAGCACCGAAAAGGCATGTAAATGAAATGAACGTCTCACGTCTAGAAAGTCCCACCTCCCACATGGGTTTCTTGACGTCTAGTATGTCCGGATGTTTAGTATATATGTTGTCTCATGAGATGTAAACCTCCACATCAAGCAGGTCAAGGTTTCTAGTAGGAATATCCTTTACCCTTAACTATGTGTCCACATAGGACTATATCTTGATGGATCCACTTAGGTAGCTAGGCATGATTTCGTTACACCTTATGCAAGTGTTAACCCTCTCGTTTTGGTGATGAAGGAGAACACTGGATTCCATGTAGCTCACATGGTTTATTGTCAGTTATGGTAATTATTTCCCAAAAGTAAAATTAAATGGACAAGTTAAGTATGTGAACTATTATTAGAGTTGTTTTAAAGGTTACTACATAGTGTGAGGGAGGGTATGGGACATGTGGGATCCTAAGGGATGATGTTAGTAGTGTTGTTGTATGATTAAGTTGATTATAAGCTATGTGTGCATCAAGAAATATATGATCTTATGAATTAAACATGTTATGATGAAGTATAAAGTTATGATGTGTGTATGAAGTAGGTGGCTCAATGTGATACTTAGGTTTTGATAGGGTCATGTGGACTTATCCTTGTTATTGCACATGTCTTTGTTGAGTTGCTTATATATTGGGTTGACTTATGATGTTCCATATATGTGTATGTTGAATTAATTGACACTAAGCATGATTCTGACTGAATTGTGCCTTTTCTCATGTATTGATGATTTTATGCATAGGAACCATACTTAGTACATGTGGTTTGTACTAACCCATATTTCTTCCCTTTTCCAAAACATTGTACATTCGGGACATTGAAGCATCTTAAGGATAAATCAAGAAGGCTTTGACTAGTTTCTTCAAGGGTTGGTAGGTCCTCAATGTTCGGGGATGTTACATTTTCATATCAAGCTTAGAAGTTGTATTGTCGTAAAGATATTGGTCATTCCTATCATTTTCGACATTGATGTAAGCCTATAATGGTGTAATGACTTTGTATTGGTTATGTCCAACAATTGTACTCCTTTATATTGTTAATGTGGGACAAAGTATTAGACTAAATTCTTATGTATTGGTTATACTGTTTAAAAGAGAAGCCTAAGTAAGCTTCCTATATGAGGAGTCTATCTAAGCTCCTTCTATGTACTATACGAGAGGTCTATGTAAACCTCACTATGTATATGTAAAATGTTCTAGTTTTTCCGTATTTTTAGACTATGATACGTAATAACGATTACTAAGGGATTTTCCAAGTCCTCTTCGAGGACGAAGACACCGGTAATGTCTAGGGAGTGCTCCCCGATTTTGATAAACTTCGTATAAGAGCATGAGGTTAAGTAACCCTAGGATTAATGTCTCACTAAAGCACATCTATATAGATTCTTGTTCATGGGTGTGAAGTGCACCACACTTATGAATGAGAGACTATGTGATGATTAGGAAATTCTCATTTTCTTGATAGTCTCGATGAGCCTCGAGAGTCTTGACGTTGTGTGTTCTTTATTCTAATCTCTTTTTCTGTTTATAAGCAATTAATACAAGAAGGAACAAAGCTCGAAGAATATAGAGGAGAATGCGAATGAGGCAGTTCCTCCGCAAGCTCCTCAAAACAGTCAAGTTCCTATTGAATAAAGGGCTATGTCTAATGTGGACATAAGGTTGGCCATTCAAAGTTTGACTGAAGTGATGGCTACTGATGTTTCGAGGGATAATAGGGTGCAATTTAACCCTAATATAAGAACTACCGCATCAGGGATAAGGAATTTCACAAGGATGAATCATCCTACTTTCTTTGGCTCCAAGGTGGAAGAAGATCCACAAAGGTTCGTTGATAAGGTATTCAAAGTGGATGATTCCATGGGTATAAATTCTCAAGAAAAGGTGGAATTAACTGCCTATCCACTCAAAGATGTAACTTTAGTTTTGAATGAGCAATGGAAGGATGAGAGGCCGGTTAGAGATGGTCGGATTACTTTGAAGGCTTTCAAGATGGCATTCCTTGATAGGTTCTTTCCTTCGTAACTAAGGGAGAGAAAGATGCATGAATTGATAAATCTTTGCCAAGGGAATATGTGTGTGAAAGAGTATAGTCTTAAGTTCACTCAACTCTACAAGTATGCTCCTACTATTGTGGCCGATTCTAGGGCTAAGATGAACAAATTTGTTATGTAAATATCCAACCTTGTTGTTAATGAATGTAGGTCGGCTATGTTGATTCCTACTATGAACATCTCCCGTCTCATGATTCGTACCACACAAAATGACAAGCAAAAGCTTAAGCAAGTTGGTAGGGAGTTGAAGAAAACAAGAGTTGAAAATAGAAATTCTTCTAAGACTAGATTTGAAGTGCAATATACACAAAACATTCAAGAGAAAGTTTTCCAACCAAGGCCCTCCTAGCACTCCAAGGGTCAACAAAGGTAAAGGTTCTACACCTAAGACTCAAGAAGGGATAGGCAATGGTCCTTATATGGAAAGGTCTACTTATGCCAAGTATGGTAGAAAACATGAGGAAAAATGTCAAATTGGCACAGGTAATTGCTATAATAAAAGTAAGAGTGGTCACGTGAAGAGGGATTGCACAATGATGAAAGCTCAAGGAAGGGAAAAAATACTCAAGCACAAGCCAGTGCTCCCAATTCGAAAGCTCCAAAAAAAAATCACTTCTATGCTCTTTGTTTTAAAGGTGAAAAGTAGAGTTCTCCCGATTTGGTGTCTGGTATGTTACAAGTCTTTTCTATTGATGTTTATGATTTACTTGATCCGAGTGTTACCTTGTTATTTGTACTCCCTTGGTATCTAGGGAATTTCATGTATTGCCTGACATCGTAAATAAACCTTTTATGGTGTCTATCCCGGTGGGTGACTCGGTAATTGCTAAAATAGTCTATAGGAATTGTCCTATAATGTTGCCTAATAGAGTTACTCATGTTGAATTGGTAGAACTTGATATGGTTGATTTTGATGTCCTTTTGGGAATGGATTGTTTCATGATTGTTTTGCTTCCATAGATTGTAGAACAAGCACAGTCAAGTTCAATTTTCCTAATGAACTCGTCTTAGAGTGTAAGGGGGAAATTCAATTCCTAGAGGTCTTATCATTTCTTATATAAAATCTTGTAAGATGATATCTAAAGCATGTCTATACCATATAGAAAGGGTCAAAGATCTGGACTCCAAAGTCCCTCCCATTTAGTCAATCCCTGTAGTGAGGGAATATCCGGAAGTCTTCCCTGATGAATTACCCGAAGTTCCTTCGGAATAAGAAATTGATTTCGGTATTGACTTATTACAAGATACAAAACCTATCTCAATCCCTCCTTACCGGATGGCCCCGGCCAAATTAAAGGAACTAAATCTTCAACTTAAATTTTTACTAGACAAAGGCTTCATACAACCTAGTATCCTCCATGGGGTGCTCCGGTGTTGTTTGTGAAAAATAAAGATGGTTCCTTTATGATGTGCATATATTACCGTCAACTAAATAAGGTAACCTTAAAGAACAAGTATTTTACCCGAGAATTGATGACTTGTTTGATTAACTCCAAGGGGTGACATAATTTTCTATGATTGATTTGAGGTCGGGATATCACCAACTTAGGGTGATAGGTGAAGACATCGCCAAAATGACTTTCTGAACTAGGTATGGTCACTATGAGTTCCTAGTCATATTATTTAGGTTAACGAATGCCCCAGCGGCTTCCATGGACTTAATTAATAGGGTGTTCTGAGAGTACTTTGATTCATTTGTAATTGTTTTCATTGATGATATCTTGGTGTATTCTAAGAGTGGGGATGAGCATACGATCCAGTTGAGGGTTATTTTACAAGTCCTCAAAGAACATAAACTCTTTGATAAGTATATTAAGTGTGAATTTTGGTTAAGATCAGTTGCTTTTCATGGCCACATTATATCATTTGAGGGTATAAAGCTCGATCCAAAAAAGATGGAAGCGGTTAGAAACTACCCTAGACATGTAACTCCGACCAACATAAGAAGTTTCTTGGGTCTAACAAGGTACTATAAAAGGCTTTTCGATGGGTTTTACTCTATTACATCTCCTTTGACAACATTAACCCAAAAGAAGGTTACGTGTGAGTGGTCAAAGCTTGTGAAAGAAGCTTCCAAGAGTTGAAAATAAGCTAACCTCCGCTCCAGTGTTGGCCTTACAGGAGGGTACCAAGGGTTTTGTGGTATATCGTGACGTTTATAGAGTAGGTTTAGGTTATTTCCTTATGCAACATGGTAAGGTGATAGCTTATGCCTCTAGAAAACTGAAGGAACATGATAAGAACTACCCAGCTCATAATCTTGAGTTGGTGTCCGTGGTGTTTGCCTCAAAAATATGGAGGTGTTATCTCTATGGTGTTCATGTGGATGTGTTTTCCGACCACACGAGTCTTCCGTATGTGATTACTCAAAAGAAGTTGAATCTTTGACAATGAAGATGGTTGGAAATATTGAAGATTTAAGACATGTGTCTTCTCTACCACCCCGGTAACGGAAAGTGGTTTCATATGCTCTAAGTCGTATGACCATGGGTAGTGTATCTCATGTAGAAGAAGCTAAGAAAGACCTAGTGAAAGAAGTTTATAGGTTAGCTCGGTTAGGTGTTCGGCTAGAAGATTCTCCAAATTGTGGTTTCGTGTTTCATCATAACTCTGAATCATCTTTAGTTTTTAAGATGATGTATAAGCAACATCTTGATCCATTGTTGATTGAGTTAGAGGAATCATTTCTTCGTAATCTAGAGTCATTCTCCCCGGGGGGATTGAGTTCTTACATACGTCGTCTTTACTTCATCTTGGTTAATTTTTGCGGGAAATTTGAATTTTTTGGTATTTAACATTCATATAAGACATTCTACTTAAACTCATAAATTTTCACAATCAACCATCTAACATTAAGATCATCAAATGAAAGAAATAGTTCATAGATGCATTAAATGTGTACTTCCCAAAACGGCACCAATACAAAACCTGAAATGAAGTGGGAAATGAAACACTAGATGACACATGCTCCACTAGATAAGGCCTACATCTAAGCTAGATAATAACAGTAGACAGCCTCGAAAGCATGAGTGCCTACCAAGTTCAGATGAAAGCTCCATATCCGGATAGTTGTAACGTTTTACCGTATGATCTAACGTCCACCTGTGCCTACACCTAAAAATAGATAATTGTATCAAATTAGTACACACTTGTACTAAGAATGGGCATATGCAAGCACACACCAAGGACATGCATGAGAAAGAATAGCTCTTTCCTTACAACATAGTTTATGGAAAGTCAAGCAGTGGACTTGCCAAATTTGGATAAGGAAAGTCAATGGAGCTTCCAAATTTGGATTCGAAAAGTCATGCATGAAGGTAACATGCATCATCAAACTTATCATTTTGCAAAAATAACATAATATATTTCACATATCATATCACATAGTTCATATCATTCTTTCATATGCTATGAGACCTTGGGATCTTGGACTTGACTTTAGGACATCCCAAAATGAGGGCTCAACATATGGGACCTCAACTAGGGAACCTTCTTTAACAAACACAAAGTCTGCTTCATTCATTCATACATACTTCGTCTTTCATTCTTTGATATAGTATTGCAATCACCAGTCATACCTAGGATATAGTTTAAGACTCTCTTTTGGTTTGCTGTGCAATGACCTAGAATAACCTAGCATCATTACTTAAGTCTAGCTCACCGCTTGATTATCCTATCATTACACCTTTGGTATCGTTCATTTCATTATGTGCATCATTTGAGGATGCCCATATTCATTATTTGGGAACTTTAACTTTAACCAACATATATCATGTGAGCATCATGAAATTTATAGTCTCCCCCACACCGAAAAGAGGTGGAATCAC
Organism: Solanum pennellii; assembly: GCF_001406875.1. Taxonomy (NCBI): domain Eukaryota; kingdom Viridiplantae; phylum Streptophyta; class Magnoliopsida; order Solanales; family Solanaceae; genus Solanum; species Solanum pennellii. Next base: position 33,240,986 of record NC_028640.1, read on the forward strand.
CTGCCAAAGTGACCCAAAACATACTAGCGTACATGGGAATTGAACCCATCTAGATCCCTATATTGGCAGTATAGGCTCGAAGACTAGTATATATAAGGAGACCCATACCCGGCATGCCGGACAGTCTCATCTCATGAGAGTTACCTGAACCTCCGTCCTTACCGAAAGAAGGCATCACTACTCATAGCTAGCCTATCGGTGCTCAGTATAAATTTCCATTACATTCAACTCATACATCATGGAAATTGGCTTCTAGCATGAGGACATCATAGCTCATTTGATGATTTGTCATCTCATTATTAGTATTAAGTATGCATTAACTTCAATACTTTCATTAGAGTGTTCATAGAGATTGGTGTCTTCATTAACTTTACACTCTCATAGGTGAGTACGTTTCCGTAACATTTACTTAGGCTCATTTGAGATTTATCTCATCTTTCACATTATCCTCTTATCATGTTGTCACCACATTTATTAACTTTAGCACATTTTCTCTTCACAATTACTCACCCCTTTACATGAATGTTCATTTCATCATATGCCAATACACTTGGCCATTTAGCGTGTTTCACATTCTTACTTAACCCATCTTAGGTTTTAAATCATTTCATCACATACATCTTAGGTTCACTTACTTTTAAACTTATGCTAGACTTATGAGTCAACACATACAAGCCATGAGGCTTCATTCATAGTTTGTCTAAGTGATTCATGTTTACCCAAAATTATCTGGTACAAGACTAATGCGTCTTATAGATATGCCAAGCTATTTATTTTGATATTTAGAGGCAGCATTCATTAAGCATTTACTTACGTATGACTTATATGTCAAAACAGAATTGGGCAAGGGAACCCGACTTCGAATCCCTTGGACATCACTTTGTTAATTTTTTTTCACCTAAGTTTGGATTTACATTTCGACTTGGGGACCCTAATTTCGAATCCCCTCACTTATATTATTTTTCCTTTCTTTTTTCCTCCCCTTAAATCACCTTAGGTGTTTTAAGCATTAGAGGATCCGGGATCGAACCCCTATAGCAACATTCTTTTATTTCTCTTTCCTAAGTTTTTCCCTTGTTGGTTGAGAGGAGGTGGGTTCGAATCACACTCCTCTCATTTTTTTTTAATTTCTCTCCTTGTATCCTCCTTTATCCAAGAGGTGGTGGGTTCGAATCTCCCTCCTCCCATAACTTTTATTAATTTAAAATTTCCCTTTTACTCTCTTATTTGTCCGAGAGGTTGTGGGTTCAAATCCCACACCTCTCTTTTTTTTTCCAGCTTTCATGTAGTGAGGTCTTGGGTTAAATCCCCACTGACATCACATGTTTTAAATTTATTTTAAGCTTCTCAAAGTTCAAGTATTCTGTCTGAAAACTCCATCACCAAGTTCTGGAAATTTTATTAAATTTTCTAGCCTTTGCTTAACAACATTCATACGTTCGGTTTTTGGTATTTTCACAATTTGTTTAACGTGTTATTAGGTGTAGATTCATTGTTGTTTTATCTTACATTTTTTCACTTATGATCAGTCACCTTACACTTCATTTAAACATCACAATTTACACACCTTATGCACAATAATTCCAATCATCAAACAAGCCATTTTAAGACTTAAAAACTGAGAACAACAACAAACCTTTTACACATTGCACCACATCATTTTCGGTTGACATCATTGAACATGCTTGTTGTTTCCAAACACAAAATCACAAAGAACATAATATTTCACACTTAGATACCAGCAACCATACCAAAAACATGATTTCAAACCTAGTTTATATTGAAATCGGAAGGAGGCTAGGGATAAGGAATTCGACAATAAACGGGACATACCTAGTTTCATACGTTGAATTTTGAAGAAACAAATTTCTCTTGGAGAAAGGATTCGTAGAGAGAAAATACATACCTGGTTGTATCTTTCCACACCTTCAAAGTGCTACCCAAATCATCCACTAAACCTTCAACACGATCCCGTCGAGAAGATGATGTAAAATTTTCATTTCTTAAGTTAGCTTGCTTGTTTCTATATTTTTTTTTGTAAGTTCTTTGAGTGTAGAGACCTTTTGATTGTTTTCTAATGTTTTTTTTTCTGTTTTTGCAGCAAAGAATCAAGATGGACGAGAGAGAGAGAAATGTTTAGGTGTGTGAGAGAGTTTGTGTGAGATAGTGCCCCTTAAAACTAGGATAGTTGGCAAGACTTGGTCAATTTAATTAACGTAAAAGGGCCTAAAATACCCTCAAAGTATTGAAAATGGTACAAAATTACCCTCTATCCACCTGTTGGCTCCAAAATACCCTTTCCACCCACCTATTGGGTCCAAAATACCCTTGTCACCCACCTTTTGATTCAAAATTGACCACTTATTTAATGGTTTTATATTTAAACTATTTAAATATTTTTTAAAATACGTGGTGCTCAACTATTTGTTATAATTTAACTTATTAGTATAATTTATATATCAATCAATTACCCACCCTTTACTAATTAAATTCCTCTTAATAAACCCGTCACATTTTTGATGCAAGCTACTGCCAATTGAGTGTTTTTAAAATTTATAGAAGTAAATTATCATACATTCAAGTGGCTAAACAAAAATCACTGATAAACTTAAAAGTCTAACTATGTTCATCTTAATTATTGTTACGTCTCAATTATGTGATTTTACTTCATAGGTAAAATTTTTAAAAAATTATTTATTAAAGGTTTTAAAACAAATCATAAATATTTATAAAATTATATTTTAAAAAAAAGTGCATGAATTAATTCAGGATGTATTACTTGTTTACCTTTAATCATAAATTTCTAATTCAATTTTGAAAGAATGTGTCCTCCTAAATAAGCGGCTCAACCTAAATTTAATTGGGGTTTCGATTCGGACTCGAATAATTTTGGATGTCATTTTCACGAATCTATAATTTCATCGTGTTTTAGTAGTGTTTATGACGATTTTGATATTATAATTGGATCATTAATTGAGTGAGGTTTTGTTAGTAATGAGTGGGTAGTGGGTTGGTTTATAAATTATATTAATAAATTAAAATTATAATCAATAGTTGAACGCCAAGTATTTTAAAAAATATTTAAAGAGTTTAATTTTAAAACAATTTAAAAAGAGGTCAATTTTGAACCCAAAGGTGGATGACAAGGGTATATTGGAGTCAATAGGTGGATGAAAAGGGCATTTTGGAGCCAATAGGAGGATGGAGGGTAATTTTGTACCATTTTCAATACTTCAAGGGTATTTTAGGCCCTTTTCCTTTTAATTTAATAATTAATAATTAATAACTAAAAATCTGATTTCCCTTTTTTTAATCAGCCATTAATTAAATAATCTTAATTAATTACATTAATTTACCCACTTAAATAGAAACAATATAATTCATTGCTTCCACCTAGGTTCGAACCTGGGTGGAGCAAGACTTTACTTTTAGACTCCAGTTTCGGCACTCTCTCCCCAAAAAACCCCTCAACCTCATTAATTAAATATATATTTATGGTAATTATGATATTACCCTTAGCCTGGTAAAAGACCATTTTACCCCTAGACTCTCCAAACATAAGATTTTTCCCTTTTTAAGGCCAGTAAAGACTCATCCTAGTAAATCTTCATATTCGAGAGTCATACATGGCTGGTCCAAACCTTTCCTACCTCAACTAACTCCCCAAGTTAGTAGGCTTGGCTGTTGCAAGGGTTTAGACGCCTGGTTCTATGGGCATCAGTCTGTGTGAACTCGGTCTAATCGTAGGCATTTTAGACACATTAAGCCTTACTTATCTTATACATTTTTAGGGTTGTTACAGATAATGTAACACTCTAAAAGTTCATGAAATTGTATAGAGACTCACATGATGAACTAAGACTTGAAACACTATTTACAGGCCTAAAATAGTATTTGAACTAATTAGGAAGTTCTAGAGTCAGAACGTCAAGAAACCTCCATGACATCTGGAGACCAGTGAAATTGAGGTTAGTGTGCCTTGGAATGTTTTCATGGGTTTTAAAGAGTTGGAATTTAATTAAAATTTTTAGAATGGTGTTAAACATGTGTTCGAGTGTGTTTAGGGTCAAAACGTCTGGGTACGATTCCCCAAGGGTCCTTGGAGAGGACCCTTGCAATTGACCCAAAAACCTGTCTATTAACGGTGCACACATACGACCCAAATGACGGGCCATCGTTTGATCGAATAATTTTCTATGTATTCGTAGGTTAACACTTAGCCAATTTATTAAAGTCCCCCAAAATGCTAGTCTCTGAACTCATCGACGCCTTGCCAGTACGGTGGCGTCGATAGAACCACGGGCCCAAGGTCAAGGTCTCGTAGGTTGGGGGACTATTTTGCTGTCCTAAATTTAGTTAAGTGAAATAATTATTTAGTTAGATAGGTGATTAATTATCACATTCGTGGAGAAACCCCTAGATTTAACCGGCATCGTCATCCTCGAAGAAGACTAAGACAAGCCATTAGCATTCGTCATTACATGTCATAGGAGAAAAACATGGAAAATTAGAACTTTTTACTTATACAGTGTGAGTTTTACATAGACCTCTCACATACTACTTAAAGGGAATTTACATAGACTCCTCGCATAGGAAGATTACTTAGGCTTTTCTTTTAGAACATAACCAATATACAAAAGATAGTCTACTAGAATCGTCTCACATAAAACCATCCAAACAAGTGCAACTTTGGACTTAGCCATTACAACTTCAATATTCCATATAGACTACAACAATGTATCAAGTGATAAAGGAATGAAAAATATCTTTAAATGATATGATACAAAGCTAGAATATGGAAAAGGTAACATCCTTGAACATGAGGACCTACCAACACTTGGAGAAAAGATTCCAAGTCTTCTTCAATCGGCCTCCTAAGAACTCAATTGCGGGAACCTGCATATTGTAGAAAATATAGAAATATGGGTTAGTACAACCACTTGTACTAACTATGGATATATGATAGTAAACCATTTGAAGACATGCATGAAAGGGACCATTTCTTTAGAAAACATGCTTAGTCATTAGAAATCCTTTAATACACATACAAGAGAGCCTATACAACATAAGGATCACAATAACATAAGTCATGTTCATAACCAAGAAAACACCAACATAAGAACCATATCAACATAACAAGTTCAATAGTTCATATCAACATAACATATAATACCTTTACCAACAATCCAATCCCAAGCCTACAAGTGAAGTCCTCATGTGAAGCCCCATAGCCCCCACACAATCAAGTTAACAAGATAGGATATCATAAGTAATGCTTTGATTCATATCATATATCATCATAGGTAGTCATCACCACATATAGCAATTTAGACAAATATCATGTTCATTTGACATAACCAACATCATATAAAGTATCATCATATAAAGTCAACATTGCATATTTCATGATATCATAGTACATAAGACCATCTACTAGGACTTTTTTTAGAGTTAACTTGTGCAATGTTTAGGTAGAATCCCATACCCCTACAAATTCTAAGTAGACCCCTCAAGTCATCCTAATCAATGTCATTTTATTACATCTAGTCATTCATTTTACTTTCGGGAACAATTGCCTTAACCAACATAGACCACATGATCTAAATGTGGAATCCGATGTTATGAAACCCTACACCGAAAGAAAGTGGTCTACTTGTCAAGGAGAACCAAAACATGACCATAGCATTCTAGGTGGATCCACTAGCTAGTATTACAATGGGGGCAAGATGGTTTAAGAACTAGGATATAAACTAAAGACACTCTGTTTTGCACATTTGCATTGTTATCTGTATCTCTTGAGAATCACTGTCAATCTACCTTCCCACACTGGGAAGGGACACATCTCACGTTTAGTTCACTCGGTGCTAAGCTAAAGTCCCTTTATGAAATGTCTTTAAGCTTTTATTGATAATTATATCTTAGTATATTCCATAGGAGACTAACCCCTTTTATATTCATAAACAATATCTTATTAGGAATTGCATGAGAACATCATTGCATGACAACCTTTCATTTGTGAGATAAACACATCAGAGTCTTAAAATAGTAAGGCACAAAAGTGATTCATATTCAACCTTGTATCATCATATCCTTAACATTATCTCAAAATTCACATAGTCAAGACATTATACCATCACCTACTTAATCTGATCACATGTAATACTTCAATTGAACATCATCATCAAGTATAAGCCATCACAATTGATGTAAAGTATTCAATATCACAAGGTCTTGCCAATTCACCTTCATAAGTCTTCTTTATTGGTTTTACCATCAACCAACCATATTCACCCATCAATAGGCTTAATAACATCTTACAAGAGTAATCTATACAGGAACTAAGTCAATTGTATCATCACTATCTAAATTAACTTCAATTCATAACCTAGGGTTAGAGGAAAAGAGTTCATCGTCACTTCTTAAAAAAAATAGATCCAATCCCAAAAATTCATGACCCTAGACAGTCCATGAATGAATTAGAATAGTTAACTCAAGTCTAAAAATCAATACAATCAGCATTTTCCATCAATTCCTAAGCAAAATTCGAGATTTGGGAAAAGGACATGAATCAAAATTAACATTAATCAACATCGTTTACTCAATAATATATACTTAATTATCTATAGTTATCACAATTTGTCATATTCAATCATCAATTTCAAGTTTAGAAAACAACCAAATTGTAGAGAAAACCCCTTGGAATTGGATGATTTTGAAATCAACATTGAAAGGACCTCTTGGGGAAAGAATCCAAAGATTGAAGAACCCATACCTTAATGAATCTTTATCCACAAAATATTAGTATGGACCTTGGAGACTTTGCCTTCGTTCTCAAGATCCTTTTCTCTTCGATGAAGGTTGAATAGAGGGAGAAATTAGAGACAGGTGAGAGCTTTGGGGTTTTGATTTGGGGATTTGACTTGAGCGAGTGAAAATTACTTAAAAATTACCTAAAAAAATATATATAATCGTCCCCTAAATTACCCAAAAGACCCCTCACTTAATTGGGTCTTTTTGTGAAGTCAAATTGACTTAAAAATGTCGCCAACGAATTTGGGAAGTGGCTGCTCATCGTGGGGGCAGTTCCAAATATTTTCTTCAAAAATTCGATTTGAGGCAGTGAGCCTCGTGAAGACCCTAAATAGTGGGGAAAGTTTTTCCATCCGGTGTCAGCTCAGCAACGTGCAAAAGACTCCATATCTTTTCTGCTAGCAAGCTGCTTAGGCAGCTTGCTCACCAATGTTTGGGTCCTCCTCAAGGACCCTCCATTTTGTCCTTGGGGAGTCTTTTCTAGAAGTTTGGACCCTATACCATATGTTACCTATTTATAAAAGTTTTAGACTTAATATGACACTCCTAACCTTCACCAAACGTAGCGGATGTCTACTAGTTCAACTTCGCTAGTTTCCGAACGTCAGGATCTTTCTTTGACGTTTTGACTCTAACCTTTTATAGTTGAGTTTATTACATTGATATAGGTTTGGAAACATCATTTTAACCATGATTTCATAGGTTAGTCTCTATTATAAGTCATGGAACTTGCGGAGTATTACATTGTCCTTCCTTAGGAACATTCGACCACGAATGACATTGTAATCTTTTTGAAGAGAAAGGATAGACTCAATACCAGCAGCGCAAACAATAATAACATAAAATCATTATGAGTCACAACTCATTGGAGTACTTCATGACTCTGTTAAACATATAAACATAACTTTACACATAGAAATTCAATTCACAATTCTCTACATATAAGAGCTCAATTTTCATGACAAATAATGAGGAACTACCTTCTTAATATCAACAAGAGCTCAAAATAAAATCAAAGAGTTACCATGCTATCCTTCTTTCAAGACAACAAGACTATAGCAAAGTCTTAAGAAGGCAACATATACTTATTTATATAAGTTCAAGTTAACACACAAGGCTTTTTCATGGAAAACTCATTTTTGGCACAAAACATTACCAAAACATGCACCTATTTCGAAGACAAGTAAAATATACATCATTCATTATTTTTTTATCAAGAGGAACTACTTACATCATTTAGAAAAAAGATGAGGATAGTGGAACTTCATGTCGACCTCGGCCTCGGCCTCCCATGTTGCACCCTCCAGTAGGTGGTTTCTCCATAAAACTTTTACAGAGGCCACCTCCTTGTTCCTCAACTTCTGGACTTGACGATCAAGGATTTCCACCAGAACCTCTTCATATAAGAGGTCATCCACACGTAGAACTTCAATAGGTATAATGGACTTTGGGTCACCAATGCATTTCTTAAGCATAGAAACATGAAATACCAAATGAACCGAAGCTACTTCACTAGGTAATTTCAGCTCATAAGAGACCTTGCCAATTCGTTGCAAAACATCATAGGGACCAACATACCTGGGACTTAACTTCCCCTTCTTACTAAGTCTCATCACCCGTTTCATGGGTGAAATTTTCAAGTACACCTTATCACTCACTTCAAATACAAGATCTCTTCTCCTATTGTCGGGATGAGATTTTTGCCGACTATAGGTCATTTTCAATCTATTCCTTATCATATGAACTTTCTCCAAAGCTTCATAGACTAACTTGGGACCAAGGAGTGAAAACTTACCAACCTCGATCCACCCAATCGGAGATCTACATTTTCTACCATAGAGTGCCTAGAAAGGTGCCATAGCAATACTTGAATGGTAGCTATTATTATAAGAGAACTGAATCAACGACATGTGATCGTCCCAATTTCCTTTGAAATCAATTACACAAGCTCTTAACATATCCTCTAGGGTTTGAATAGTACGCTCTGCTTGACCATCTGTTTGGGGATAAAAGCAGTGCTAAGTTTCACTTGAGTACCTAAACCCTTTTGGACAAGCCTCCAATAATGAGAAGTGAATTGAACACCTCTGTCAGAAATGATAGACAAAGGGATCCCATGAATACTCGCAATCTCATTAATGCAGATTCTTGCATACCCTTCCATCATATAAGTAGACTAAACGAGGATAAAGTACAAAGATTTCGTCAATCTATCCACAATAACCTATATTCTGTCATTTTTCCTCAAGGTTCAAGGCAACCAAACAAAAAAAATCCATATTACTGTCTTTCCACTTCCAAGTACGAACATTAATAATTAGGTCATACCATCTGACTTTAAATGCTCGGTTTTGACATGTTGGAAATTTGGACACCTAGCGTCAAAATCCGCAATGTCTCTTTTCAAGCCATCCCACCAATAAAATTCTCTAAAGTCATGGTACATCTTAGTGGAACCTGAATGAATATAGTAACGGGGGCCATGGGCATCTTCAAGAATATGATTTCTCAAATCATCAACATTGGGCACACACAACCTCCATTGGCACCTTAAAACACCTTCCCCTCTTGGGAGATAGATTCGTTTAACTTACCAAGTACTGACTCTTTCAACTCCATCAATAAAGGATCAATGTAGACCCCACAAGTATAACCTATAAGTTAGGGCAACCTTTAGGCTGTACACGGCTTACTTGACCTCTCGGGGGTCTTGTACAAGCCCTTAGACATCATTCATTGCATACATGTATGAAAAGTAATGCAGAGTTAAAACTTTTCACACAAAATATCTTAAAACATCTTCCATATAAAACCATAGAAAACACTGATACTCAACATACGTCATCCTAAGACTCAACAATACTTGGGACACAGCCCATACAATAGAAATATAGAAATCTAATGTCTATTACAATACTTTGAATAAAAAAAGTCTAAGATAACAATGTCCTTGAATCAAGTGAGGACACACCCAACTTTGCTTGAAAAAAGTCCTAGTTTCCAAGCTTTGCTTCAAGATGCCTCTAACCTTCCACCTACAACTTTAGATATAGACAAAATGTATGAAATTAGTACAATGCATATACTAAGTATGGCATAGTGCATAAAATACAGAGAAATGGACATTTATGAGAAACATCCTTTTTTATTAAAACTTCATATAATAAGCATAAGAATCACATTTAAATACTAAACATCACATTTAGAATGCATTCCAAGTAATATCCATTTTTTACCAAAAGAACAGTAACATCACTGTGAATTCATACTGAACCATGTAACACACAATAGCATATAGAATGACACTCTCGTCCCAAAGGTTATCATAAAACTTACTTAAGTAATTCTAGAAGAGACCGCCCAAACACCCTATCCAAGTTTACCTAAATAATCTTTAAGACTACCTAAGATTAGATCATGTCTTATTTCATCAATTGAATTTCTTATGTAAAGTTACTCTTAAGACTTCCCTAAGTAAAATATGAAGAGACCATATATATACCCCCTCCACACTTAACTAGGCAATCCTTAAAGCTACCCTATAAAAGCACATATTCATTAACATTGTTTTAACATCTTGAGAGCCTAATTGTGCAATGTCTAGATAGTGTCCCATACCACTACCTAAACTTCATAACTTCTCCAACACTAGTAGGTATCCCAAATGATGAGAATAGGCAATAAATTACATAGAACATACTAGATATGCGTGGAAACCGGAGTCATAACCTACTCCGATAAGGCTGTTCTACTTTCCAATGGTAGCACTAGGACACATCCCATATGGATACATGGTTAATGAAAAACGAGGGTTTCTTTGTTCTATAATGTCATCTTAGTTAGAAAACTTCCCAAGCATGCTCACTCAGTGCTATCTTTGTTCTCATAGAGTATTTCATTAAAGGAGCACATGAAGAGGTTCCATATCAAGTTCACAACCTAATCACATTAAACCTTACAAAAGAGGGTCCATTAAGGCTACCTAAAATGGTCATGATGATAGCTCAAGGACATTACTAAGGATGATTTCATGTCATTCCAACCAACCAACCTTAAGTCCACCATTCACACAAGGATACCGTTACAACTTTCAACTTCAAGGATATCATAACCTTAAATCTAGAATGAAGCTTATGCATAGAAGACCTTCTTAGCTATGTTCAAGGTCACACGTCAATCACACATAAAAGACAAAGAAGCTTTATCATAATAAGTCAAGAACTCATATTCATATTGTACATGCATCAAGTAAGGGACACAAGTCTACCAAAGAAAGACACACGCATACATCACCATCTCACATATGGCATGTCACTCAAGGAGCACATAGGAATAACCAGTGTCATCTATAGGTCACCCTATTCACTACTAAAATATCATCAATCTAAGTCATCACAACTCTCACATATGTCATCTGGAAGCACAATACTTCAATTTTCAAGTAATTCACATGACCACTTTACTATAGCCTACTAAAGACATCTATCGTCAACAAGAAGAACTCGTGCTTTTGACTTCACATATACACACAAGTCATCAAGACCTTCACAATATTCACATAATCAAGTTATAAGATGATAAAGCCATAATTCATAAATTAATGCCGATGAGGCCACATCGATACACAATTCTAGAAGTAATGCCAACAAGGCCACATAATTCAAAAATATAGCACAAGATCAAAGCCACCATAAGTGGACCATACCAAATTTCATCCTAATCTAAGGCCTACACTACACAATATAGAGAGAGTTAGATCAACATACCATCAATCCAACCTCACAACTCAAATCCATATCAAATTCAACCAACTCAATATACGAAGGCTCTTACCAATAGCCATAGTCACCAATTCAATCCAATAATTAAAATATATAATGAATCAAAGATAATATAATATGAATTAATCAAATAAGGACAACATACTTACAATTTTGGCATGATACTTTCATAATTCAATAGCCCTAATCAAACTTAACAAGAATTTAATAGCATTGAGACATTCAAATCACCCACAAAATAGTCAAAACTAAGGTTTCATGAATTGCATGGGTTCATAGATTTTTTAGATTTAAATAGTTAAATTAATATCAATTAAATCAATACACAATGATTCAAAACATTTTATACAACAACCTATGGCTAGATTACAATTTAGAAAACTCATCTTTGAGAAAGCTTTTGAAAATCACTTTGAAGTTTGGATATTTGAAGAAACGGGATTAAGGATGAAGGTAATACCCTAATTGTGATGAAAATACCACAAAATTGATGGAAAAAAGCTTGGAAAGTTATCTTCTTCCTTGGAGCTTCGTAGTTTCATCAATGGCGGTTTTTGGAGAAAAGAAATGGAGAGGTTTGTTTTGGACTTGAGGGTTTTTATTTGAATGTTGAATTAGGGTTTTAAAAGGTCTAATAACCGCCAATAACTATGTCACATCTAAGTTTACCCCGTAGACGCAACCGGTGTCGTTGTCCTCTTTGAAGACTAAGACCAACTTTTTAGTTTACATTATTACATTCATAGGTCAAATTTAGCGGAAAATTTGAAACTTTTCATTACTTTAACTTAGAGGTTTATATAGATCTCTACATATACATAACATATATATATATAGACCCTTCGAATAGGAAGGCTACATAGACTTCTACTTTTATTGCACATAAATATATATAATATAGAACATAGTCTTCAAAGATTGTCTCATCGCATAACCATCTAACATGATTAGTAATTTGGGGATAGCACATACATCAATGTAAAGAAATCCACATATAGGCATTATACAGTCCGTACTCAAATGAAAGGAGATAGAGTATAGGACTCTTACAACTACAACAATGATATAATCTTGATATTGGCATCGCCCTCAGAAAATGATCTACCCTACTTGGATGATCAAAGGATCCAAGTCTTCTTCAAGTCACCTTCCAAAAATGCTTCAACTACCAGAACCTAAAATGTTGGGGGAAAAGGAAGAAATGGGGTTAGTACTCCACTTGTACTAAGTCTGAGACCATATGCACATATACATGAAAAACATGCTAAGAAAAGGGGACATTTCATAAAGTATACATTTGTCATTTAAAACCTTTATGCAATTTCAACATGACCATACCAACTATTAATGCATATTCAACAAGACCATACCAATCCATAAGGCATGTTAATTAAGTCATAAGCATGTACATAACCAAACCAACATCACTAAGTCTAGACAAGCTAACATGCATAGCCAATAATTAGGTTCATATTCAAGTAACTCTATTATCAAGTCATACGACCAATAAGCATGGTTAAGAGTACATTTCATTTAAGTCAATTACCCATGTACCCCTATCAAGTCAACAAGTGCAATGACCAAGTAAATCCCCATAACCTTATTCGACCAAGTAACCCAATAAGAACCATGACTACACCCTACTTCACATAACATGGCATGTAGATATACATTTCATCTTACTTTAAAAATATAAACCAACACCTATTCTTAAGTGAACTAATAAACATATAGTATCAAGAATGTGAATGTTCATCATATACATATCATATATCATTATAAGCATAATCATACATAATAACATCCTCCTAAGACTCCCCTCAAGGCTAACTAGTGCAATGCTTCGGTAGAGTCACATACCCCTACCTAGACTAAGTTAGACTCCTTACATTATCTTAGTTAGAGTTCAATCCTTTGGTTCATTTTAACTTTCGGGAACATGTTTCCCTAACCGACATAGATCACATGAGCTAGTGTGGATTTCGGTGTCATAAAACCTTACACCGAAGGAAGGCAGACTACTTGCCAAGGTAGTACCAAAACATAACATATATAAACTACATGGATCCACTAACTAGTATCCCTATGGCGGAAACATAGTTCAAGAACTAGGATATAGTTGGGACACTCTTTATGCTACATACATTGTAGTCTCCAATCTCAAGAGTACTATAGTGATCCTACCTTCCCTATGTGGGAAGGGACACTCCTCACTCTAGTTCATTCGGTGCTAAGCTAGAGTCCCTTTTTAAAATGTGTTTAAGCCTTTTAATTATCAATCATAGCTTATTTTAGGTCATACGGTCTAACCATTGTAAAACATCATCATCATCATACCTCAATAAGAATTTCATGAGTAGAAGTCCTTTCATTATAATTCATATAGGGGAGGCTAGCACATTGTCATTTCATATCATGATAAGGCACATTGGTAAATCATTCATCCTCCTTATAACATTCACATCTTAAGCCAACACCTCACCATCATAATCAAGACATTTCAATTCAACATTATACCTCCCTATCAATCCTAAAACAAGCCATACTTCAATATTACATCATTACTTAATCATAATTAACCACAATTTGAAGTACAGGATAGAGACCATAAGACTTACCAAGTCTTCTTCATAGTTATATCATCAAGGTCTTAGCAAAACCCCTTAATTCAAACCAACTTAGTTATACATTATCATATATCAATAATACACATGATGACATGGCTAGGAGAATTACTACATCAAAATTTAATACTAGATCATAGCTTAAGATAAGAAACTTAGTTCAATTCACTTCCTAACCTAGATCATCTTCTCAAGAACTAGTATGAAAGACTAGAGTTCACCCTAATTTGTTAATGATTAATGTAACAACATCATAGAAATTCAACCAATAACAAAGTCAACTAAACCAATTTGAACCTATTTCATATAAATATCAAACCTAGAGTTAAGGTTAAGGGTCATCATCTACAAACTAGACCAAACCATCAAGATATATCATATTTAAGTTATAATACATGTTAATATACTCATATTATGCAATATAAAACATAAGAAACCCAATTAATAGCATATTTTTTTAGATTGAGAAGAACCCACATGAAAACTTAACTTTTGAAATACTTTGAAGGAACCCTTTGAGAAAACAGGTATCAAAGTTTAATTAGATCCCATACCTCAACGTTTGATGAAGATTTTATGGTGAATTAGTCCCTTTACATCCACCAAATCCCTCCCTTAGCTAGTCTTCAATGGTATCTTCCAATAGAGAGATAAAGAAGAGAGAAGGAAGAGAGTTTGTTTTGAGAGTTGTAATTAGACTAATGGGGTTGGGGTCTCTATACGAGGGGGGGGAGTTAAGTAAGTTACTTAGGATTCCGTAATCCCCTAAATAACCACAAAAACTCTTAATTAATTATCTATGACTTAACTTAAAACGTGCAGGAAATTGCAGTACCATAGACGACACCACGATCAATGGATCGTGGGTCAGTCGACAGACCAAGCCTCTTCCGTGCTACAAATCATGGTCCTTGTCAGATATTGTGAATGTGAGGGCCTCCAAAAAATTGGATAATTGTTGTCTACATTTGGCATCGATGCCCCGTCGGTCAACACACACTCGGTCGATTGCCCTCTCGTGGGTGCACACTGCCCAGGTAGTGTTAAACACCAACGTGCAAGGGTCCTCCTCAAGGGCCCTTTATTGGTCCTTGGGGTGTCGTATCCGGAAGTTTAGAACATTAATTAACTTAAACACATGTTAGATACCCTTCCACCAATTTTCTTGTATTTCTGACTCCTAAAAGCTAGTCAAATAGGCTTAGGCACGCTAGTACCTCCTAGAACTAGTTTCTGGACGTCATGGACGTTCGTGGACGTTTTGGTTTCTAGACTTCCTAATGACTTATAAACATTAAAATAGGCCTTAAACCAGTGTATAGACCTTACGAAAATTATGTTAGGCTTTAATACACATCTCGGATTTTCAAAGTGTTACATTATCCCCCCCCCCTTAGGAACATTTGTCCTCAAATGACACTAAATATTTAGAAGGAAGGAATACACTCAATAATAGCAGCCTAACCATCAACAATGCATACAACATCAACCATATCACCTACACAAGTCAATTTAAAACATCAATTACCACACATAAGGCTCAACATTACATTATGAGGAATATCCTTCTCACAAAAACAACATGATCTCAACATGCTTTATATGAATAAATTATGCCAAAATTCAACTTATTAATATACTACATATTACTTCATAAAGACCCACCATATCAAAATGTACAAGATAACTCAAACAAGCCAAAGAGCAAAATTTCAAGTTCAAATGTACTAGTTCACTGTAATTCACTGTAAGGCTACGGAGATAACCTTGCACTTTGCACGAAAACCTTGAAGACTAGCCTTGAAATCTCCTATGAGATTTTCTGTTTTTCGTGCGTTTTGCTCACTATTTTCAGTCGTGCGTTTCTACTAGAATAATGTAATTCTAGGTATTAGAACTGAATATTTACTAATTCAAATTACACTAATTAACTTAATTAGATAAATCAATTATCTAATTACCAAAACACCCCCTCCTAAATTGACTAAAAATAGGAGAACAGTTGACTTAGCCAAATTCTGAAATTTTGCTTAAGGATTTCGGTTTGACCATTTAAATTAATTAATTAAGTTGATAATTTAATTAATGAAGTGACTTGGGGTAATTACTAAAGTACCCCTAAATCATTCGGACCATAACCAACCCTTTTTGACCATCCTAGGTTAGGTACTAGGATGTTTCTTGAGTTAGTTACTAGGCTAGGGTCACCCGGTTAGGTTTCGGGTACACTACTTAGTTAATTTTGGTTAGTATTATGTTAGTTAGCTAGTTAGGTAAGTTAGTTAGAGCCTATAGTTGGTTAGGAAGCTCAACCTCACATGGCTTGACCCCCACATGTGGGTCTGCCCCTAACCGCCCTGACTGAATTCCGTTGGGCTTGTCTCTTGGCCGGTTAGCACATGTGCTTGCACATGTGTTGATGCCTATTTTTTGTTGTCTCAAGGATCCTCAATATATCCTTGGGCACTTCTTACTCTACATGATCATTTTATATGATCATGTGCTAGGGTACCTAGGATTGCCACTTGGATGCCTCATAACTAATTTGTGAAATCTAAGGAATGAAAATTTTATCAGCTTAGGGTCTTTATTGCAGGTATAATTATTACTATACAAGATTGAATTGGGGCATTTGAACATCAAAGTATATCTTAATACAAAGAAATTGGCTAACACCCTTAAGACAATATTCTCTAATATGCCCAATATTGAGTTGGGATGCCTATGTACCCCAATACCTCTTCTTTAAACTTAATAGACTCTTCACAAGACGAGTCCATTTTCTGGAATGTTACATAAGTGCATAAAAGATCTCATTTTGGAGCTTCGAGGCTACGACCACTTGATTGTTCTTGGCTATTCCCCTTCTCTTGACACCTCAGATTAGGATAATCTCTCACTTTGTGGCCACTCATGCCACAAGCAAAGCAATTATCCGATCCCGCAAGACATTCACCTCTATGTTTCTTACCACACTTTTCACAGGTTGGTTTCTCACTTGTTAAATCGACACCTCTTCCATTTTGGGACCTTGGTTTAGACACCCTATCATTGCGAGCTTTGGGAACTTAGAAGGAACTTGGTTGGAAAACCTCTTTTTGAACCTAGGCTTGTCTTGAATGTCAATCCTACCCTTAGAAGAACCACCTTCAGAAGACCTTGCCTTCTTAGCATCTCTATTTATATTCCTTATCCTACTCTCCTCTACTTGTTGAGCATGAACCATCAACCTAGAAAGATCCATATTGTCCTGAAGCATAGCCGCACTACATTCTTTTTCAAGTTCTTCAGACACACCCTTACATAACGTCTCATTTCATCCCTAGCATTAGAAACCAAAGAAGAAGCATATTTCGATAGCTTAATGAACTTCAAGGAGTACTCATTAACACTTACAACTCCTTGACGAAGGTTGTGAAATCCTTAACTTTAGCTTCCCTTTTCTCTCTGGAAAAGAACTTATCAAGAAAGGCCCTCCTAAAGATCTCCCAAGTCACCGAACCACCTCTTTGAGCCCTATTATCCTTCCATTGTGTGAACTGAGTTTGAGCAATATCTTTGAGTTGATAGGTGGCTAGCTCAGCCTTCTCACTAGAACTCACCCCCATATCAAACAAGATCTTATAGACCTCATCAAGGAAGTCTTAGGGGTTTTTATCAACCTTAGACCCAAAAAACATAGAATGATTAATCCTAGTGAAGGCTCTCAAATGTGAATCCATGTACTAGCATTTGGGTTCATACTATGTCTAACATCCAAATTTGCTTGAGCCGTCACGGCTTGCACTTGAGTAGTCACCGCATGTGCTTGAGTAAGACTAAGAAAAGCCGACCTTATCTCTCCATCCTTCATGGGTGGAGGAAATCACTAGAGATTGGTTACCCAAATAAGTTTGCTCTTGTGGAGGAACTGGATTGCCTTGCGGTAGAGCTGGGTTCTCATGGGGAAGAGCTCCCGCATTAGCAATTTCTTCCTCAATCCTTCTTGTGGCTGCCCTAGCGATTTCTTCCTCAACCCTTCTTGTGGCTGCCCTTCTAGTCGTCATACCTATAACCACAACAAGAGGTTTAGGTGAAAAGAACACATAGAGTTAAGACTCTAGAGGCATGACCTAGGAATCCCAAAAAGATTAGAATTTCCTAAGCATCACATAGTCTCTCATTCATAACTGTGGTGATCTTCACAATTATGAATAATAATCTATATAGAGGTGGTTTAGTGAGCGATCCTAGGGTTACTTAACCTCATGCTCTGATACCAAGTTTTTCACATCCCTGTAGCACGCCCTAGACGTAACCATAGTCGGCGTCATCGAAGAGGACATAATAAGACCTTAGCATTCTTCATTAAATGTCAAAGGCTAAAAACACAAAATATTTAAAACTATTTACATTACATAGTGAGGTTTACATAAACCTGTCACATACTACTTATAGGGAGTATACATAGATTCCTCGCATAGGAAACTTAGTTAGGCTTCTCTTTTAGATAACATAAAAAATATAGAAAAGATAGTCTAATAGAATTGTCACACATAAAACCATCTAAATGAGTACAACATTGGACTTAGACATTACAACTTCAGTATGCCATAAACAAATTATAAAAGAATGAACAATGTCTTTAAACAATACTATTACAAAGCTAGAATATGGAGAAGGTAACATCCCCGAACATGAGGACCTACCAACACTTGGAGAAAAGTGTCCAAGTCTTCTTTGATCGGCCTCCTAGAAACTTAATGGCCGGAACCTACTATTGTAGAAAACATACGAATATGGGTTAGTACAACCACTTGTACTACATATGGATATATGCTAATAAATCATTTGAAGACATGCATGAAAGGGGCCATTTCTTTAAAAAAAACATGCTACGTCATTAGAAAGCCGTTAATGCACATACAAGAGAGCGCATACAACATAAGGATCACAATAACATAAATCAAGTTCATAACCAAGACAATATCAACATAATAACCATATTGATATACCGTGGTTTCACGGTATAATTAATACTTTTTCCTTAAGTTTAGTGTGTTCGAAAGCCTTTTTGTGCTGATTTTGATATAAGTTTCTCTTTGTTTTGCAGGAAATCTGTCCAAAGCTGAATGCGGAGATTTTGAGCGAAAAAATGCAGAAGAGACAACCTACGGAGCTTATGACGGTCCGTCGTGCCTGTGACGGTCCGTAGGTGGAAGCGTAGTGCAGCTGCTGAAGGAAGATGGGGAAGTCTGACCAAGTGTGGGATTACGAAGCTTGTGACGGTCCGTCATGGCTGTGACGGTCCGTCCTGCAGGTTCGTCGTGAAGTTCAGAGAAGTGATCCCAATACCCAGATTCCGAGAGTTGAAGTATTTTGGAACGAAGACCCTCGACGGACCGTTGTGCCTATGACGGTCCGTCATACTTGCCGTCGAGGGGAATGAAGAAAGCAGCAGAAGAAATTGCACCAAGTATGGGACGACGGAGTCCACGACGGTCCGTCGCGAGGTCCGTCGACCCAACCGCGTTTTGGCAGATTTCCAGCCATTAGAATTCTTGTTTAATTAGGTTTTTGTTTTTTTTTATAAATAGTTCGAAAAACCTTGTTTTGGAGGTTAGACACCTGATCGTTAGACTCTTAGATTGTTAAAACTCAGTATTGGTGAACATTGTATTGTGAGATTCTTGATAATCATTAGACTTTTCGTGAGATAATTGATTACTTTGAGAATTCTTGCAAGTGATTTTTGGTGATTAATCAAGCAACCTTTCGGATTTTATTCTTTCTCATTGAAGTAAGTACATGAATTCTTATTTCATATATTTGAATATTGTGTTTATGG
>NC_028640.1:33263502-33265658 GCF_001406875.1 Solanum pennellii
GATTAAACAGATCGAATTGCAAGTGGCCCAATTATCTGCGACAGTGAACACACGGCAACCGGGCACGCTTCCTAGTAACACTGTCCAAAATCCAAAGAATGATGCGCACTGTATGGCAATTACTACTCGGGGTGGTAGGCAAACCATTGACCCACCTATGCCATCTGCTGAGAAAAATGTGAGAAAGGATAATGATAAGGTGGTAAAGGGTAGTGGTGAAGCAGAGGAAAGTAATAGAAAAGATGCAGAAGTACCCATCAAGGTAATTCCCATGCCTAGGCCACCACCACCCTTCCCTTAGAGATTAGTGAAGAAGACCGAGGATGGTAAATACCAGCGTTTTATAACTTTGTTGAAGCAACTTTCTATCAATGTCCCTTTGGTAGAAGCTTTAGAACAAATGCCCGGTTACGCCAAATTTATGAAAGATCTGGTTACAAAGAAAAGATCGGTCACTTTCGAGGATGATGATAGACTGCAGCATTGTAGTGCTATCGCTACTAGATCCCTCGTACAAAAGAAAGAAGATCCTGGTGCGTTCACTATCCCTTGTACAGTGTGGTCATTACATTTTGCGAAAGCATTATGTGATCTGGGGGCAAGCATAAATCTCATGCCCCTCTCAATTTACAAGAAGTTGGGTTTGGGGGATCCAAACCCACTGCGATGCGGCTACTGATGGTTGATCAGACAGTGAAACGGCCTATAGGGATACTCCATGATGTGCTAGTAAAAGTAGAGTCATTCATCTTTCCGGCTGATTTTGTTATTCTTGATTGTGAGGTCGATTTCGAAGTGCCTATTATTCTTGGGAGGCCATTCCTTGCCACAGGTAGAGCCTTAGTTGATATGGAGAAGGGACAGATGACATTTCGGTTGAATAATGAAGAAGCGACCTTCAACATTCGTAGGACCATGAGGCAGAGTGGTGAGCTCCAATCGGTATCTGCCATATCCCACAAAGAAAAGATGAAGAAGGAGACTGAACAGGAAAATGCAAAACAAGACTTTATGGTTGGGGATTTGGTGCTTATAGACAGTTCTGGGTCGCCTCGTCTTCCGGGCAAGCTCAAGTCCAAATGGACTGGCCCTTACTTGATTACCCAAGTATTCCCTCATGGAGCAGTTGAGTTAAAAGCCAAGGAGGGAGTGTGGTTTAAGGTGAATAGAGAACGAATAAAACTCTATTTTGGGCATAAAGCATCGGGGAATAAAGTAATAGAGGCAAACCATCTTGATGAAGGCTGAGTAATCAAGTGTCCCCAGTCGTGCCGCGACATTAAATCAGGCGCTTGTTGGGAGGCAACCCAATTCTTGTCCGTTTTTTTAGTAAGGATAGCATTTTTCTACTTATGGGTTTTTAAATTCGCAGGCACATCACCAGGAAATTCTGCAGAAAACTACTCCGCAGCAGCCACTGACGGATATATCGACGGACCGTTGCGCATGCGACGGACCGTCGTATGCATCCGTCGTCCAGGTACGTTTTTCTGCTATTTTGAAATTAGGGCACACACGACGGAACCTACGACGGGTCGTCACAACTGCGACGGACCGTCGTCGGGGAACCGTCGCGTGATTAATGAATTCTACCCGACCCGACCCGGCTGGACCCTTTTCCAAAATCTGACCGTTTAAACCCCCCAACCCCTCATTTTCACCCCATTCATTCATTATTCCTCTCATCTCCCCTCTCTTTTCAACTTCCACATTCCCCCCACTGATCATTGCCCCCACAATTCTCCAACGCCTTAACATTATCATCTACTAGTCGGAGCTGCTGCTGTAGGTGTCTACCTTGCCACCAAGTACCTTTGCATCTGTTTTTCTCCATGTCTACGGTATGTATCTCTAATCTATACTCATTTATCTTGCATTTTTGTTGCTAGTTAGTATTAAGCTTAGTTCCTCATAGTATTTTGTTTACTTTATACGATTCTGCCTGACCTAGGTTACAAATGTTCGAAATTACCATGTTTACCACCCTAGACATAGGTGCTTTTGCATTGTTAGTTTCTTAGGTAGTTGGGTTAGACACATGTAGGTCCAAAACACTACAAGGTTGATGTGGGTTCATCGGGGTTGCTTAGGGTACCTTTAGTTCTGTCACTGTCGTTCAGAACGAGACCCCGACGACGGACCGTCGTAGCCACGAC
>NC_028640.1:33265704-33267372 GCF_001406875.1 Solanum pennellii
CTTCACGACGGTCCGTCCTGCACAACCGTTCCGGTTGTCAGAGACCCTATTTCTAAGGGTCTCTCATTTTTTTCCCAAGTTTCCTTCAACGGATACATGTGACGGACCGTCATAGCTATGACGGTCCGTCCTGCACGACCGTCCTGATGGTCAGAGACCCCTCTGCTAAGGGTCTCCAATAGAGCGGCGGGTACTTACAGGGAGCCTTCCCACGATGCCTGAGATCCACAATCTCTTCACCAGGAATCGCTTGGAGTGGACAGCACGTCCGTTGGGACGATACAGCGAGGAGATGGTCCGAGAGTTCTACGCTTCCTACGTAGCGACTCTTCGATCACAGATCGATAGGCGGGCTGCCCCCGCTAAACAGGCCCCATTGGAGCAGGTCCGAGTCCGGGGCGTGCAAGTTGACATTTCCCTGCCAGCCATCCGCCGGTTTCTATACGGCGACAGTGCAGATGCTACCCTGACCCCCATCACTGCCGAGTTTGACTACCGCTGGCAGATAGTAAAGGATGGACAGTTCTTGCGTGAGCCGGCACTGAGAGAGACCACCAAGAGGTGGATGGCCCTGCACCTGTCAGTAGATGGAGATGGTGCCGATTGGGTCACTGAACCGAAGGGGGCCATCAAGAAGGCCAACCTCACATTCACAGCAAAGTTCTTGTGGCTGCTTGTCCGTCACTGCCTCTCCCCCACAGCTGCTGACAACATCGTTACCTGGGATCGCGCAGTGTTGATGGCGGCGATGATAACTGGGTTCGAGGTCGACTTTGCATGGCTTCTCCAGGCAGTCATGCACGATAGGGATTTCAAGGTCACCACCACCTACCCCTTTCCGTGCATGATCTTTGCCCTTTGCAGGTCCGCAGGTGTGCCCATATGGCACATAGATCAGTTGAAGACCCCGCAGGGTACCGTTGACGTCGGCCTCATCAGAGGCGAGGCCAATGAATTGGCCCCACGTAGAGGGCCCCGTCCAAAGCTGCCACCACTTGCTGATGATCTTGCAGATACGGTAGCCCAGGCCCGCACAGCTACACAAGCGTCCACTGACACTACCCCGGTCGAGTCTATCCGGGTAGTAGCACAGCCCCGAGCTCCTCTCGCACAGCCCCTCTACCGGCACTGGTCCCGCTTGCTAGGGTCCAAAAATTAGAGGCACAAATGGCCACTCTTCTGCATCATATCCAGTCGTGGATGCAGAAGTCGATTACCGAGGCTGAAGCGCGTCTAGAGAGGAAGATGCAGCAGTTTACAGAGCGGAAGATTGCTGAGGTCAACCAGCGTCTGGACGCCTTTGAGTTGAGAGTGTTAGCCCGACCAGCCCCTCCGGTGGATGTGTCGACTCTTCAAGCTGCAGTCGATAGTCTTCGGGCAGACATCGACACGATCCTCGAGGCGAGGGTGCCGAAGTCTGAGGCCCCTTCTGTCGAGCCTGCTGAGGACACCGTGCCAGCGGCCCTGTTCACTACTTCAGAAATTCCACCACCTCCCCCTCGAGATACTGCCAAAGAGGCGTAGGGGTCGAGCAGAGGATGAGGCGCGAGCAAGGAAGAAGGAGCGCTGAGAGATGGAGGCTGCGAGGAGAACGTCACTTGCTGAGGAGGAGGCGCACCAGATCAGAGCATCACAGTTAGCGGCTGGGGCGTCTAGCTCCCGCACTGT
>NC_028640.1:33268569-33269203 GCF_001406875.1 Solanum pennellii
GGGTTGAAAGAACAAAAGAGAGAGAAAGAACAAAAGTAAAGTTACTCAAAATTAGTTGAAAGAAAAGTAAAAAAAAATATACAAGAATTACAAACAAGAAAAGAAGAGAGTCACTTACACAAATGAAGAAAGAAGAGAAAATTGAGCAAAGGGAAAGAAATGAGAAACTGGGCGACATAAAATGATAGAAAAGGGAAGGTTTAGCCGATATGTCAAGGAGGGCAAAAAGTCACTAAAGTATACCTAAAAATATACCCTACCTGACCCTGAGCCTATGTTACAAGCTAAAAAAGTCCTATCGTGATCCTAAGGGTTGTATAGCGAACTTAAGGTAGTGAAAATAAGGGCAAGCTTATGGCAATAGGTATGAATGAGTGTGACTTTGTTCTGAGAGCGAGTGTTGAAATGTAATCCTTATACTCAAACTGAAATCATTGTGTGAAAAATGAGGATTTGTTCTAATGTGAGGACATTAGTTGCAATACCAGAATTGTTAGCACCTCGGTGTGAAATTGAAGAGGATAGGTGTTAATGCATGGTGAGTCTGTGTCATGTTCTGATCCCAAAAAAATTCAAGCCTAATAGTGATAGCATGCATAGATTTGATGAGATTAATCGGGATTGATAGCCAAAT
>NC_028640.1:33269423-33269631 GCF_001406875.1 Solanum pennellii
ATGCAGAAGAGACCACCTACGGAGCTTATGACGGTCCGTCGTGCCTGTGACGGTCCGTAGGTGGAAGCATAGTGAAGCTGCAGAAGGAAGATGGGGAAGTCTGACCAAGTGTGGGATTACGAAGCTTGTGACAGTTCGTCATGGCTGTGACGGTCCGTCCTGCAGGTTCGTCGTGAAGTTTAGAGAAGTGATCCCAGTACCCAGATTC
>NC_028640.1:33271534-33295102 GCF_001406875.1 Solanum pennellii
TAGTTATTTTTACTCGTTAGGAAATACAAACCCCCCTTTTTATGTTTTTACTTTCTAAGGAAGTTATCAACCGAACAATAGTAATAACAAGTTGAAGTTAAGTCTAGACTATTTTCCTCGTGGGAACGATCCCAACCTCACTAGTTGGGTTATTTACTTGACGCGACCGCTTTTCTTCTTATTTGAGAAGTAAGTTTGAGCGTATCACATATCAACATAAAAAGTTCAATAGTTCATATCAACATAACATACAAAACCCTTACCAACGATCCTATCGCAAGTCTACAAGTACAATGATCATGTGAAGCCCCATAACCCCACACAATCAAGTAAACAAGATAGGATACCATAAGTAATGCTTTGCTTCATATCACATATCATCATAGGTAGTCATCACCATATATAGAAAATTAGGCCAATATCATATTCATTTGACAAAACCAACATCATATAAGAGTATCATCATATAAAGTCAACATTTCATATTTCATGATATCATACTACATAAGACCATCTACTAGGACTCCATTTAGAGTTAACTTGTGCAATGTCTAGGTAGAGTCCAATACCCCTACCTATCCTATGTAAACCCCTCAAGTCATCCTAATCAATGTCCCTTTATTACTTTAATCATTCATTTTACTTTCCAGACCAATTTCCTTAACCGACATATGGAACATGAGCTAAATGTGAAATCCGGTGTCATGAAACCCTACACCAAAAAAAGGTGGCCTACTTGCCAAGGTAGAACAAAACATGAATATAGCATTTTAGGTGGATCCAATAGCTAGTATTCCTATGGGAGCACCATATTTAAGAACTAGGAGATATACTAGAGACCCTCTTTATGCATATATTCGTTGTAATATCTATCTCTTGAGAATCAATATGAACCTACCTTCCTTCATTTGAAGGGACACATCTCACATCTAGTTCACTCGGTGCTAAGCTAAGTGCCTTTTTGAAATGTATTTATGCTTTTCTTAATAATCATATCTTAGTATAGTCCATAGGAGACTAACCCCCGATAAATTCATAGACAATAGCTTATTGGATATTGCATGAGAACTTCTTTTCATAAGAACCCTTCATTTGTAAGATCAACACATCGTAGTCGTAACATAGTAAGGCACAAAAGTGATTCATATTCAACCTTGTATCATTATATCCTTAACATGATATTTCAATTCACGTAGTCAAGACATTTCAATTACATTCGTCATACCATCACCTACTTAATCTTATCACATGTATTACTTTAATGGAATATCATCATCAAGTATAAGTCATCACAATTGAAGTAATGAATTTAAGATCACAAGGTATTACCAATTCACCTTTATAATACTTCTTCAATGGTATTACCATCAACCAAACATATTGACCCATCAATAGGTTTAGTAACATCTTACAATAGTAATCTATACAAGAAGTAAGTCAATTGTATCATCACTATTTCAATTAACTTCAATTCATAACCTAGGGTTAGAGGAAAAGGGTTCATCATGAATTCTTCAAGAAATGGATCCACTCCCAACAATACATGACCCTAGGCAGTCCATGAATGAATTAGAATAGTTAAGTCAAGTCTAATAATCAATACATTTATCATTTTCCATTAATTCCTAAGCAAGATCCCATATTCGGGGAAATTGGGGAAAGGACACAAATAATGAAATTACCATTAATCAACACCAATTACTCAATAATCTATACTTAATTAGCCATAGGTAATCACAATTCATCATAATCAATCATCAATTTCAAGTTTAGAAGAAAACCCATTTGTAGAGAAAACCCCTTTGAATTGGGTGATTTAAAAATCAACTTTGAAAGTACTTCTTAAGGAAAGGAATCCCAAGAGTGAAGAACACATACCTTAATGAAGTTTTATCCATAAAATTTGAGTAAGAACCTTGGAGACTTTGTCTTCTTCCTCAACCTCCTTTGTTCTTCAATGGAGGTTGAATAGAGGGAGAAAGTAGAGAGATGTCACACCCGGAGAGCATACCCAGATGAGACGGCGGCGGCATCCTCTCAGAGAACTAAGACAAGCCCTTAGCATTAGTCATAACATGTGATCAATAAAATTGTGGAAAATTTAAAACTTTTACGTTCTATTTGAAGTATACTTAGACATCATACTTATCATTCATAACCGTACGATATTCTCAAAAATTGTCTCACATATATAAAACCATTTAATGAATGAAAATCTAGACTTAGCCAATACATAGTCAATATGCCATATAGGCCTAAATACAAAATAATCCAAAGAACACAATGGAAATAGTGTATTCTTAAAACTACTAAAAAACTGAGTAAGCTAGAATATGAAAGATAGCATCCCCGATCATAAGGACCTACCAAGGCATGGAGAAAGAGTTCCAAGCTTCATCAAATCGACCTACTTAACTTCAATGGATGGAACCTACAGTTGTAGTAATATAAAGTAATGGGGTTAGTACGCCACATGTACTAAGTGTGGGTATATGTATATAAAATTTAAGGACATACATGAAAAAGGAACACTTATCATATCTTTAGAAAACGTGCTAAGTCATATGAAAGTCTTTAATGCACATACCGTATAACATA
Source organism: Solanum pennellii (assembly GCF_001406875.1). Lineage (NCBI taxonomy): Eukaryota > Viridiplantae > Streptophyta > Magnoliopsida > Solanales > Solanaceae > Solanum > Solanum pennellii. The sequence goes on from NC_028640.1 coordinate 33,274,133, forward strand.
TACAAGTTAAGGATTCCATCAACATAAAGCATGATCGTAGCCAAGACATATTATCATAGAGTCATATTAACTTTTCATATTCAATAGATCACGTAACATAGCATACAAAACACTTACCAATGATCCCATCCCCAACCTACAAGTCAATGGTCATGTGAAACCCCATTACCCCACACAACCAAGTAAATAAGATAGGAGACCATGAGTAAAGCTTTGTTTCGTATAACTTGTAACATAAGTAGTCATCACTTAATTTAACAACATACCCAAATAACGTATTCATCATAAAGGTTAACATTATAAAAGAGTAACATCATGTTTCACAAACATATATCTTTCATGTTATTATATTACATAAGAACAATCTCCTAGGACTTCCCTTAGAGTCAACTTGGGCAATGTCTAGGTAAGTCTCATACCCCTAACTATACTAAATAAACTCCTCAAGTCACCCTAGTCAACGTTCTTTTACTTGTCTTTCATTTTACATGAGGGAACATTCACCTTAACCGACATAGATTATGTGATCTAAACATGGAATCCGGTGTCATAAAACCCCATACCGAAAGAAGGTGGTCTACCGGCCAAAGTAGAACCTAATATGACATAGCTTTCTAAGTGGATCCACTAGCTAGTATACTATGGTGGCAACATATTTCAAGAACTGGAAGATGTATTAGAGACCCATAGTAGCACATTATATGGCAGCCTCAATCTCATGACAGTCATTGTGAACCTCCCTTCCAACTAGGGAAGGAACACCTCTCATATCTAGTTCATCGGTGCTTAGCTTAAGTCCTTTTCTTGTAACCTTTAAGTTGTATTTTATCATAAACTTATCATAGGTCATAGGAGATTAAATCCTTGTATAATCATGATCATGATCTCTTTATAATTAGATGAGAATTTCCTTTCATCATAACCCTTTGTATGTGAGATTAATATAGCATAGTCATCTTGCGTAAAGCATACAAGAGAATATCGTAACTTGCAGTTATCATGTTCTTTTAATGATATCACAAATGACATGTTCATAGCCCAGAATATCCACATAGCAACATCATACATACTTTCACCACATATCATCATGATTTATAGGCTAACTTAAACATGGTAGAATAATCACAACTTTAGAAGACTTACCTCTTGCTTCCAAGGACCTTAATCAAGAACTTACGTTCAACTTACAACATTCATAACCATAACATAGTGAGATACTAAAATATAATAATCAAGAAGAACTCTTAAAATCTTGTACAAGATCAATGCATAATGTAGGGTAAAGGATAGGGGTCATTTAGGAGTTCACTCTAGTCTTAGTTCCAATCCCTACGTTTTCATATTATCAAGTAGTAGAGACAATCATCTGAAACCATCATATAGATAAGAACATGCTCCACACAAAATTCAAACATAATAACAACGTACTCATCGATTCGTGTGTAATATACCATGGAAAACACTTACTTTTTATTGAGAATCATAAATCTAGGATTAGGAAGAAATTTTGTCATGTAGAGCAAAAACCCTAGTCTTTGAAGTTCTTGAAAGCTTATCTTGAAAGGACCTCTTGGGGAAAGAAATCCAAAGATTGAAAAACCCATACCTTATAGATGAAGAATCCACGAAAATTGGATGAAAAGCTTGAGATCTTCGTCTTTTTCCTTAAGCTCTTCTTGTTCATCAATGGAGTTTGGAAAAGAGAGCTTTCTTGAGAGAGATTCGTTTCATATGATTTGAGACGTGTAAAAGTGGTATAAATCTGACCTAATATCAATATATAGTTGTCCTATGAATTACCCAAAAGACCCTCCACTTAAATGAGTCTTTTTAAGAAGTTAAATTACCAAAATATGACTTTAACGATTCAGGGAAGTAGTTGCGCGTCGCGGAGACAAATACCATCATTTTTATTAAATTTTGAGTTGAGGCAGTAAGGTGCATGTCATCCTTGCGTCGCGAAGCTTTATCTCAAATCTTAAGGTAGAACACCTCGTGTCCAACTCGCGTCGCACACTTCAATCCCCCAATCTTAATCGCACAGGCTGCTTAGGCAGCCTGCCTACCCATATTAGGGTCCTCCCCAAGGACCCTTAGGGTGGTCCTTAGGGTGCGGGTGTCGTTACGAGACGTTTGAACCCTTTGTACTACATAATACCTATCTAAGGTCAGTTTACAAGTTTTGAACTTCATTTGACACTTCGAAACCTTCCCCAAACATAGGGATGTCAACTAGTTCAAATTAGCTAGTTTTCGAATGTCCGTGTCTTTCTTAGTCATTTTATATCTAACCTTTTATAAATGAGTTTATTACATTAATATAGGTCTGGAAACATCATTCAAAACATTATTTGATGGATTAAGCTCTAGTCTAAGTAATGGCATTTCTGGAGTGTTACAAGAGATGTGAGAGCTTTTGGGTTTTGATTTGAGTGAGTGAAAATGACTTAAAACTTAACTAAAACCAATATATATTAATCCCCTAAATCACCCAAAAGACCCCTCACTTAATTTGGGTTTTTTTGTTAAGTCAAATTGACTTAAAAACTTTGCGAACGAATCTGGGAAGTGGTTGCGCGTCGTGGGGCAGTTCTGAATCTTTTTTTTTTTTTGGAAAATATGGTTTGAGGAAGTGAGCCTCATGAATTCCCCGCGTCGAGGGGAAATTTTTTCCCATCCAGTGTCAGCTGCGCGACACTCAAGAGCATCCATATCTTTTCTCCTCGCAAGCTGCTTTGGCAACTTGCTCGCCAATGTTTGGGTCCTCCTCAAGGAATTTTTGGGTGGTCCTTGGGGAGTCATTACTGTAATTTTGGATCCTATATACCATATTTTACCTACTTAAAGTATTTTACAACTTTTAGACTTCATATGACACTCCCTAACCTTTACCAAATGTAGGGACGTTTACTAGTTCAATTTTTCTAATTTCGGGACGTCAAGGTCTTTCTTTGACATTTTGTATCTAACCTGTTCTAATTGAGTTTATTACATTAATATAAGTCTTGAAACATATATGTTTACTTAGCTTTTGATAGGGTCATGGGGACTTATCCTTGGCATTGCACATGTGTTCTTGAGTTGTTTATATGTTGGGTTGACTTATGATGTTCCATATATGTGTATGTTGAATGAATTGACAGTTAGCATGGTTTTGACTAAATTGTGTATTTTCTCATGAATTTATAATTTTATGCATAGGAACCATACTTCGTAGATGTGGTTTGTACTAGCTCATATTTCTTCCCTTTTCCGAAACAATGTAGGTTCGGGCCATTAAAGCATCTTAAGGCTAAAGAAAGAAGACTTTGACTAGTTTCTCCAAGTTTTGGTAGGTCCTCAATGTTCATTGATTCTACCTTTTCATATTCAAGCTTTGAAGTTGTATCATCGTAAAGATATTGTTCATTTCTTTATCATTTTCAACATTGATGTAAGCCTATAATGGCGTATTGACTTTGTATTGGCTATGTCCAACAATTGTACTCCTTTAGATGGTTAATGTGAAACAAAGTATTAGACTAAATCTTATTTATTGGTTATGTTGTTTAAAAGAAAAGCGTAAGTAAACTTCCTATGTGAGGAGTTTACTAAACTCCCTATATGTGGTATGCGAGAGTAAACGTCACTATTGCTATGTAAAAGTTTAAATTTTTCCGTGTTTTTAAACAATGATATATAATGATGATTGCTAATGGATTGTCAGTGTCATGAACCACAAGTACCCCCTAGAAGTTAAAGAGAACCCTTGGATCGTCAAAAGTCGTACTTGACCCTTTGGGGTCTTTTACAAGCCCTTTAACTATCGTTCATTACATAAGACACGAAAAGTAGTGCGGAATTAAAACTTTTCATGACATTTAATATAAAAAGGTATTATTTCATAAATATTACGAAAATCTCATCGTCACAAGCCAACTTGAAGACACAACATAATATCTTAGGGACACGGCCCTTTACATTTGAAAGAAATACATAATAAGTCTTAAATGAAGAAACTAAAAAATAGGACTACACCCTCGAATATATGATCGAACATACTTTGTCTTGAGAGAATCTTCCCAAGATTTGTCTTCTAGACTTCAACCTTGCTTCCAAAACCTATACTTATTAAGTAAATAAAAGTATGGGTTTAGTACAAATAATTTACTAAGTATGGAATATGCAAAAATATGCAAAAAAAAAGGACATTTTAGTAAAAATACACTTTCATGCCAATTAAGTAAAACATTCATGAATATAGAAGTACAACAACATAAGGATCATTATTTAACACTTAGTTAAGGATTTCCATCATTTTGAACCAAGGAACAATTTTACAGTCAAGTATCCAAAATGTTTCAGTGAACCCTTTTTAATATGACAGTGAATTCATTTTATCCTAAAATAGTGAACTCCCAAAGTCAAGCCGAGAGGAAGTAACCTCATTTAAGTAGGAGTTTCCCTAGATAAGGTTATCCTAAGACTCACCAACGTAAGACATGAAGGAAACGCCCATACACCTTCTTCAATATAAGCCTAGGTGATCCCCAAGACTACCCCGTCTAGACTTACTCGCCTCGGGAGAACAAGTCCCCACTCAATGTATATGACTATGTTTAAGTTCCTTATGCATGACATTATAGTGTTGTCTACTTGTTGTGATGAAATGCATGGAATGAGTCTATATGATGTGGTCTTGTCCTTACATACATAAAGTTGCCCTTAATGACTATATTATAAAGGTCTTGCTTGGCATGAATGAAGTTTTCTATGCTTGACATGTAAATGCATGAAGTGAATGTTATGATGCTTGTGGTCTTATGATAGGTTTACTAAGTATGTGTGGGGTTATGGGGCTTCACATGTACATTGCACTAGTAGACTTATATTACGGTTATGAGTAAGTTATTATGTTGTGTTTAATGTCAAGTATGTGCCTTGTTATATGAAAAGGTCCTCTATGAATGTATGTGTCGACTTGAAAAGGTTGTAGGTATGGTTTCCTTGTAGCCTTAAGGTGATGCTTGAGTGTGGATAGTGTTATGGGACATTATCTACACATTGCACCAAGTGTTACTAGAGGGTACTTGGGAAGGTCAAGAAGTTAGAATAAAGAGAAGGTTCACTGTAAAGAGAAAAGGAAAGCTTACTATGAAACAGGAAAGTATACTGTAAAATGGGAAAGCTTACTGTAAAATGGTTCTAAATGTGACTTATATGCAATGTGCGATTTTATATGATGTGTGACCATTGAATATGACTATATTAAGCATATGAAAATGATATAATGCTTATTATATAAGAGTTTTAAAAAGTTTTGACAAAAAGGCATAATGCATGATTTCAAGAAAATGTCCCTTTTAAATGCATGTTTTTGCATGGTTGTCACACTTAGTGCATTCTTGTACTAACTCCACTCTTATCTACCTTTTTATACAAAGTGTAGGTTATGGATTCTTAAAGTATGTCGTTAAATAGTGAGGATCTTGATATGTGATTCCCAAGCTCAAGGAAAGCAATTCTTAAGTCCAAGGATTTCCTAAGTTTTATCTTTACTGTAAAGTCTTTTAATAATATACTTATGATTTATGTTGTGAGGGTTGTGTCCCTAATGTACTCTAATGATGTTGAGTGTAGGATGGTAAAAAGAGACTATAGTCTTTAACTATGTATTATGATATTTTATATATAACAAAAGTGATGTTCTAGCATATGATGAGCTAAGAAAGTTTTAAATATTCCTCTAAATTTACCTATGACAATACGATGAATGATAACTATGGGCTTGTATAAGACCTCCGAGAGGTCAAGTTCTCCATGTTACTTGTAGGGGGTGCTCCCCGGTCATGACAAGAATAAATAGAAGTCTTATACAAGTCTTAAAGAATAACTAAGAAGTAAAGACTATGACTTCGAATATATGAGGACATACTTAGTATTGAGAGAGTCGATTCCCAAGATTGGCTTCTAATCATCCACTTTCCTCCAACCTATACTTATAGAATATAGAAAAGTATAGGGTTAGTACAAACATTGTCCTAAGAATGACATATGCAAAAACATGCGAAAAGAGGACATGTTAGTAGAATCAAGCTTTCATGCTAAATAAGTAGAATTTTCATGAATGTAGAATTAAAATAACATATAAATCATCATTTAGCACATAGAATAAGACTTCCATAATTTTAGAACAAAGGACCACCTTACAGTGAACCAAAATCATTACAGTGAACTCAAATCTTCAACTCACAGTGAACTCATTTCCTTAGAAGTTTCCCTAACCAAGGTTATCCTAAGACTCACTAAGGTAAGACATGAAGGAACCGCCCATACAATCCCTTCGATAAACACCTAAGTGATCTTCAAGACTGCCCATTATAGGTTTACTTCGCACGGGTAACAATGCCGCACTCCATAACAAGTCATTTGAGAAATACACTTGCATTTAAAGACTTCACAAAAGTGCCCTTCCCCAAGTGGACTTACAAGTTACACAAAGTACAATGTGAAAGTAGCATCCCATATTACTATTCCCACAATGTCCTCCTTGAGGATTCCATGAGCTTAGCCATACCACATTCATCATTCATAAACTTTATCATACAAGAAATAACTTTAACATGTATTCTTGACATTAGAAATTGGGTCACATAACTCATTCATACCTTGCATATAAACACACACCAAGACTTCACTTTCAAGTGCGTACTCGTGCAATGGATAGATAGTGTCCCATACCACCACCATCCCTAAGTAGTACACTATTTAGAAGGCTTAGTTCATTTCATGCTTTTGTGGGGGTGGATTTAACTTACATAGACCATGAGAGCTAGACATGGAATCCCAATATTAACCCCTATCCGATGAGGGATCCCCACTTGCCTAAGGTAGTATCATTCTTTTAGCCTTTACATGGAATCTCCAATATCTATACCTATGTGGGCGCATAGTTAAGGAATAATGAGATTGCTTGTAAGTAACTCATTCTCTACTCACGAGGAGTACTCATCTCAAGAGGTACATTGGGTACAACATCTCTACTCATAATGTTTACCCACCCCTTCTTGAAATCCTCTCGGTGCCAAGCATAACTACCCCACGGAGTCTTAAGCATTCATTACTATAGGTTAAGGAATACTTATTGGACACCACATCTCAACTCGAAACGGGTATCCATCCTTCAAAATATTTTAGAAAGATCTTGGGAGATAGTGAGGTTGCTAATAAACACTTCATCTCAACTCACGATGAGTGTTCACCCCAAAAATCCCCTTTTCATTTACATTCATTAACTTCATTCATTCATTAAAAGTGTGGAAGTGTGAGTGTATACATGTGAGCACACCTTTCACATAATAACCATTTTAATAGCATTGACTTGTAGACATGCTTACATATTCATTGATCACATTTCACACATTAACATGCTTCACATCTACACATACTTCATTTAGACATAATATATACAAGTTACACAATTTAAGATTCACTAAGCATATCAACATGAACATCAACATTATCACTTTGCTTCACCTACTAAGCCTTCAAGACCATACTCACCATACACATGAAGTTACACATTCATATACTTCAAGTAAACACCACCACCAAAGGTTGACCATACCACTCAAAGCATTTCACAATAAAAACTAAACAACATAACCAACTTACCATTTATCCTAGCTTTGACCACCTATAATCACATCCTTCAATAATTCATCATAAAATAGACCTTAGGGCAGTAGCTAAAAAGAATACAACATAAATAAATACACATTTTACAACATTATCAAGATATTCACATCAAACCCACTTCATAGGTTAAAAGTTGATACCAAGCATAAACATTATTTCATTGGGTTTTGACATTAAAATCATCGTTCAACACAATCATCTTAGTCATTAAAACATTTTCATGCAAACACCCATAGTTAGAGTCAAGCAATAGATAAGTTGGAGTTTGAAACCCCTTTTTTGAAATCTCTTTGAAGTGTCTCCTTGAATGAAGGAAGGTTCAAGGATGACTACCATACCTCAATATAGATACACCCACGAGATTTGGTGAAGAAAACGTCCAAAAACTTCAACCCTAAATCATTCTAGCTTCAATGGAGTTTGGAAGATCTTTTGGGAGAGAAGAACGTTTTGAGAGTTTTTTGAAATTTTGATTTCTTATTGAGGGTTTGGGGTTTTTGTTTGGGGAATGGGTGTATAATGACCTAAAATAAGTGTAAAACACACCCCCAAAATACCCAAAACATCCCTACATTAAAAGGACTGGTTTAGACCAGTCAAACTTTACTTAAATTTTTGTAATTATCGTCGGGGAACAAGTCCGCGAAGCGGAGCTGCTCCCGCAAGATTTTTCAAAATAAATTTTGAGACATGGGATTCTGCGACGTGTGCACGTCTCAGACCAAGATTTTAGTCTAAGATGTACCATGTCCACAATGCGCCTGTGTTTCACACAAGTTCAAAACCTTGTTGCCTTAGGCAGCTTGCTTGGCCAAAGGTGGGGTCCCTTTGTGGACACCTAGGGCGATCCTTGGGAGGGTCAAACCTGGACGTTTCGACCCTATTTACTTCATTTCTATTTAAATTCCTTTTACAATTTTTATACTCCATATAACACATAAAAACACATAACAACATACAAATACACAATAGCACACACACAAGGCTAGTTTTTGAATATCTTGGTCGTCCCTTGACGTTTGACTTCCAAACTTCACCAACTGACTTCTAATGCAAAAATACGTCATTTTAATTAATTATTAACTTATGAAACACATGTTTAGCTCTATTTAAACCTAGTTTGTATTAGGAGTGTTACATGTCATTCGAGAAAGAATGTCCCCAAGTAGGGGAGACTTTAACAACCCTAAAAATTATCTAGGTTGAACTAGAGATTCACTTGTGTTTTAAGGTATTATAACTATTTTATTTTATGTGTAAATGAGTTTACAGGTCAGTCTTGTTGAGTTTGAAGTTAAACGTCATGGAACGACCAAGACGTTCGAAGAATAGTCGTCTATGTGATTGTGTGTACCGTACTGTTTTTATGAAAGTAAAGAGTGTTGTTTGAGGTCTAAATCAGTGTTGATGACCCTAGGACTTATATGAGCATGTTTCGGGGTTTAACTTCCGGGTACGAATCCACCAAGGACCCAAGAGGGTCCCTTGAGGATGTAACGACCCGCAAGTACACCCTAGAAGTTAGAGCACTCTTGGGTTGATACACGGCGTACTTGACCTCTCAGAGGTCTTGTACAAGCCCTTTGACATCGTTTATTGCATACATGTATGAAAACTAGTGCGTAATTACAACTTTTCACACAAATAATATCTCAAAACATCTTTCATATAAAACAATAGAAAATACTAAGTCTCAACATACGTCAATCTTAGACTCAAGAATATTTGGGACACGTCCCATACATCAAATATAGAAAACATAGTCTATTATAATAGTTTTAATGAAAGATATCTAATGATAGTAATGATCTTGAATCAAGTGAGGACATACCCCAACTTTGCTCGAAAAAGTCCTAGTTTCCAAGCTTTGCTCAAAGATACCTCTCACTTTCTAGCCATACCTTTAGATATATACAAATAATATGGAATTAGTACAATGCATGTACTAAGTATGACATAATGCCTAAAATCATGAGAAACAGACATTTGTGAGAAATATGCTCTTTTACAGTAAAACATGCTCTTTTACAGTAAACTCTTTATAATAATATATATGGAACACATATCACCCCAACTTCACATATAAGCCACATATCACAATAGAACATGAAGAAAACATCAAAACATATAACATGAGACCCTTCTACAAAAGGTGATTCTAACGTTCTCTGGGGTGAGTTATGAAGGGACCGCCCATACAATCCTTTCACACACACCAACGAGATCCTTTAGACGTCCTAAGATAAGATTATTCCCATTTCATTAATCAAACTCTATACCTAGAATTACTCCAAGACTCACCTAAGTAAGAAGAGAAGAGAACGCCCATACACCCTCTCCAAGCCTACCTAAGCAATTCTCAAAGATACTCTAGATATAAACCTTTTCATTAGTATACCTTTCCTTAAGTCATTATGTTTATTAGACCATTTACGAGACATTCAAAATTCAAGTAATTTCATATAATGTCTTCGAGAAGAACTAGGGAAATCATACATTAACATCTTCAAAGCGTAATTGTACAATATCTAGATAGCGTCCCATTCCACTACCCTAAACTTCATAGAACTTCTCCAACACTAGTAGGTGTCCCATATGATGAGAATAGGCAATAACCAACATAGATTATAATAACTAGGCATGGAATCCGGAGTCACAACCTACTCCGATTGAGGTTGTTCTACTTGTCAATGGTAGAACGAGGACACATACCATGTAGGCACGTGGTTAAGAAATATCAAGGGTTTCTTGTACTCTAACCTCCTTCTTAAATAGAGCAACTACCCAAGAATACTCAATCGGTGCTAGCCTTTGTTATCATAGAGTATTCAATAAAGGAGTGTATGAAGAGGTTCCATATCTTGTTCATAACCAAATCATAACACACCCTACCAAAAAGGGTCCCCTAGGGCTGCCTACAATGGCGAAGGGGATAGCTCAATGAATTTCCATATGATGATTTCATACGTTTCCAGCCAACCACCCTTAAGTACACCATTAACACAAGAAGGATACCATTATGGTTTTCAACTTCAAGGATATCTTAACTTTATTATTATAAGGTTCCACATAATTACCTTCTTTTCTATCATTAAGATCATATTCCATTCATACATATACATTAATGACAAAGGTGTTTTAGCCTACTAAGTTAAGGTTTCGTATTCACATTCTTCATGTATAAAGTAAGTGACACAAGTCTACCAAAATAAGATACACTTCATTATCATCTTAACACATGTACAATATCATTCAAGTAGCATATAGGGTTAACTAGGCATACTCACAAGTCACCCGACACACTACTATGGAACATCAATATAATCCATCACAATACTCATATAGCCAATTAAGAAGGTTCACACTTCATTTGCAATCATTCACACATATGGCACCTATATAGTCTATCATGATCACCTATATTCACTTAGGATAACACATATATGACTTCACATATGCTCATAAGTCATCAATACATTCACAATGATCACATAGCCAAGTTATAACATGATAATAACATACTAAGTAAAGTAATGTCGCCGAGGCCACATTGTTTTACAATTCTTAAATTAATTTCGCAGAGGACACATCATTCACAAGTATATCACATAAGCACTTCCACCATAGGTGGACCGTACCAACATCATGATAATTGAAAACACCTATACTACACAATATAGTAAGGGTTAGGTCAAAATACCACCAATCCATTCATAAAACCTCCAATCCATAGTCAATTCAACCAATCAAATACACCAAGGCTCTTACCAATAGCCATAGACGCCAATTCAATCCAATAATTACAATATACTATGATCCAAGGTAATACAATATGAAATCATCAATTTAGTACAGCCTATATACAATTCTAGCATAATTCTTTCATAATTCAATAACCCAAAGAAAACTACACATGAATTCAATAGTATAGAGACATGATCAAATCACCCATAATATATTCAAGATAAGGATTTTATTATTTGCATGGGTTCATAGATAATTTAGCCTTGAAACATTGTATTAACATCAATTCAATCCTATAACATTGATTCAAAACTTTTTATGCAAGAACCCATGGCTAGAATTTAAAATAGAAGATTTCAGGTTTTTAATCATCTTTGAAACCATTTGAAATAAGCTCCTTCAATAGAAGAGGATTCAAGGATGAAGACCATACCTCAACATAGAATGAAACCTCACGAAATTGATAAATAAAAAGCTTGGAAATCTATATTCTTCTTTGGATCTTCAAAGTTTCAACAATGGAATTTTGGAGAGAAAGAATGGAGAGGTTTTGTTTTGAGTTGAGTGTTTATCTTTGATAGGTGAGTTTAGGGGTTTAAAAAGACTCACTAATCATCATAAGTCATCCCCAAATTAAAAAAATACCCCTTCACTTACTGTACATTTTAAACAATTCAAATTTGACTTAACAACGACGCAATAAAAACTGGGAGTTAACTGCGCGTCTTAGACATGCTTGGATGTTGACCTCCAAAAACTTCCAAACTTTATACACTGCTTATAAACACCATTACTACCATTTTAGGACTTTAAAACATCATTACACATGTGTTAGGATTTAGTTTCACCTAGTTCATTTTTAGGGACGTTATACTCGATCTCATCTTCAAGCCAAGAAAATCCCAGGAAACATGAACGATGACCACAAGGATGGCCAGGAATTCAATCGACCTCCCGTCAACCTTGGACATCGATTAGGAATGCAGGAATAGTAAGATGTTGAGTCTCTATCACAAATTATGGACCCCATTAAAGGGGCATCGATCAATCGACGATCAGTCGTTTGGTGGGCGTCGTTTGGGTCTGCAAAAGTTGTAGCAATTCGTCCAACTAAGGGGTGAGTTGGTTAATTCACCCCAATTATTTTAAGTGCATGGATGGTTGTTTTAAGTGTATTAGGTATTTTAAGTGTATTAAAGTGATTTAACTCTCTTTTATACCTAATACCTAAATCAAAATCCTTCCCTCCTAAAGTTCCCTCCAAAAAGCTCCATAGATGCTTGAAGTCAAGATGGAGCTAGGGTTGTGGATACTAATGGATTTATTCTTCAATTATCTTGGTATTTCTTCTAATACGGTATTGGATTTATTTATCTACGGATTTGTATCAGCTTAGATCCCATATAAAAGTGATTTTAAAAATTTCAAAGTTTATGAAGAAGTCCAATTTTCACTCTAACTCAAGGGTCCTTGCATGAAACGATTTAAAATGATTAGATAAGCTATTATTGATGTTAAATTGATATTTTCCAATGAAAATATCCATGAACCTTTTATCTTCTCAAATATCTAAATTTGGCTATGAAGTGGGTTTGTTGTTTACGATCTAATGTTGATAAAATAGTGATTATAATGAGTTGTATAGCTGATTTCTATTGTTAAATATGCTATCATATAGTGAATTGTTGAAGATGTTAAGGAATGGTGATCTTGGCTTTTGGAAGAGGGTAATTTGACCTAATTATTTTTTCCAATGTAGAATTGATATAGAATTGCTATTGATTGGTATGGTTCACTTATGGTGGCGGTGATTATGTGTTTTATATTTTAATATTGTGGCATTGTCGGCATTATTATGTTAAATGTTGTACTATAATGTTAGGATTCATGCGAAGGTATAATTAAAGTTTTGTATGTGAAGTAATATTGCTATATAGAAGGTGTTATGGCATATATGAATGTGTGAACTGAAGTATCATGTGAAATATATGTGATCTTATATAATGTGAATATATTAAGTGAAGGTACTTGTGTGATGTCTATATGATCTTGTATGGGTGCTAATGTTATGAATTTTTCTTTAATTGATGATATATGATGATGAAAGACTAAGAAGTGTCTTATGTATCTTGTGTTGGTTGACTTAGTGTCCCTACTTTGTATTTGAATGATATTGAATAAACGATATGATGAATGTTGTTTCTTGATTTGGTAGACATAAGTCCCTCTTCTTGATACATCAAAGTTATGTGAATGTGATCTCCTTACTTGGTAGGCTTAGGTACCCTTGTCATGTATGAATGAATGTATGAATGAATGAATTAAAATCTAGGATCGGTAGACCTAGAGTGGTTCCCGTCTATGAAATACTAATATTGAACCTTGAATATGAAAAGAAGGTAAAGAATGTGAAACCTTGAATATGAAAATATGAAACCTTGAAGGTTAATATAGAAGCCTTGTCTGGTAGACTTTAATGGGGTTCGTCTAGAGCGAAATGATGGACCTAGAGGTAGGTTGGCTGGAAGGACATGAAAACATCTCTAAGAAAGTCATATGAGTTATCCTAATCAACCTTGATCAGAAGAACCTTGTGGATCCCTTCTTGGAAATGGTATTATAGGTCGGTAGGCCGAATGATGGTGCCCTCTATAATACACTTATGCGAATGAACTTACTCAATGAGCACCAAGGCAAAGCACCGAGAGGATATGCTTATGGTACTAGATCTACTTGATTATGACACTAGAGTACAAAGAAACCTTTGATATCCCTTAACCATGTTCCAACATGGGATGTGTCATGGTTCTACTTTTGGCAATTAGCACACCATCCACGGTGTGGGGTCCTTATGACACCAAATTCCATACCAAGATAGTATGATCTATGTCGGTTAATGTCAATTCTCATCATGTGGGATTTGCACTGTACTATTGGATATGTTATACGATGCATAAGTAGTGGAATGGGACGCTTTCTATACTTGGCACGAGTAGGCTTTAAAAATAATCAAGTGAGTTCCCTAAGTCTTCCTAGACCATTATGTGAAGTCCCCTAATTGTATGATTGACTTATTAATGATTTAAATTAAAGTATGTTCTCCTAATGAAAGCATGGTTAATAGAAAGGTTCTAATTTACGGTAGATTTGAGAATACTTAGGTGATCTTGAAGAGGGTGTATGGGTGGTCTTTTCATGTCTTACTCAAGTGATCCTTAGAGTAACATTAGGTAGAGTATTAGTTGATGAATATAGAACTAAGTATTATGTGATGGAAAGGAATATTATTACTTTGGGTAGTCTTGAGGATCACCTAGGTGTGTATGAAGGGGTTGTATGTCGGATGCTTCATAACTTTCTTAGGTCGGTCTTAGGATAACCTTTGGTAGGTTCTAAATGCTTGAATGGATCCTAAGTATTTATAGTGATATCTTGTGGATTATTTGAATATGTCTTATATGTGATTGTTGACTTCTATTATGTCTCTTAAACTCTTATATGAAGATTTTAGCAAAATGCATGAAAGCATGTTTCTAGACTAAATGCCCCTTTTTGAATGGCTTCCATACTTAGTACATTAATTGTGCTAACCCCTTTTTTCCCTTTTTTACTAAAGTGTAGGGATTGGAGTTTCGGTATGCTATATATGATGGATAAGTTTATAAGGGTTGAAGATGAAAATCTGGTGAGTCCTCATAGATTCGAGAACAAGACCCACATGTTTTTTATGGTCTTTTACTCTTTATTTTAAATCTTATATCGGCTTAGTCCCTATGTTGTACTATAAAGTTATTAGATGGTTGAATGATACATATTGTAAGGTTCGATGTTTTAAACCATAAAAAAAATCGAACCTTACAATATGAACCATACCTCGATGAAGCTAAACCATAAAATTGATAAAGAATCACCAATCAAATCTTCAATCCAAGATTTTCCTTGAGTTTTGGCTTCAATGAAGTTCTAGAGAATTTTGGGTTTTGACTTTTGAAGAATGACTTTATTTAGGTAATTAGGACTTATAAAACCTCTTAAAATACCTAGAATACCCTTAGGAAACCTCCCAAACTCTTAATTGGACATAGAGTGAATTTACCTGTTAAACCAATTCACCCTTGCATGTAACTGTGAGATGCGCAGGAAGACAGACTCAACCAACGACTGCCTATCAACGGGGCGTAGATCCACAAACAGCCCGTCCTGGCTATCCGTCGATGTGATCAGATACTTGACTTTGGAATCTTAATCTCCCTAGTCTAACTTTTTACCCACGCCCAATATCGAAGGAGCGTCGGCCAGCCTACTGACCGTCGATTGCCTCCATCATTTGGGCTGGTCCAGACAAGCCTTTGGCTCAAACGATGTGTCCTTCCTCAAGGACCCTTGGTTAGTCCTTGGGGACTTTTGCCCAGATGTTTCCAACTCGAATATGATTTTATACGAGTTTAGTACCTCTCATATCAATTTCATCAAAAACAAATACATAAAACTCGACGAAACATGCTAAGACACACAAGGTCGTTTTAAGGCAAACATTTCGAACGTCATGGACGTTCTTGGACGTTTGACCTCCAAACTTCATGAAGCTTGACAAACTCCCTATAAACACTATTATAACTCATATAAGTACCTCATAGGCTCATGACACATACACATAAGCATATAAAAACACATGAGTCTTATAGGTGACTAGTTATCGAATGTCTTGGCCATCCTTTGACGTTTCACTTTCAATTCACCTAAACTCTTTAGACACTTCCTCATTACAAAATTATAAAACTTTTAGGACCTTATACACTCATGACAAACATTTTAGTCTCTAGTTTCACCTAAGTCGTTTTAGAGGTATTACAATCTCCTCCACTTAGACAACATTCATCCTCGAATGACACTTGCCACTCTCCGAACACTTCCAAGAATAGAGATTCAACCGGCAGCTCATAACCATACCATATAACACATTACACAATACAAACATCTATAAGAAACATCAATTTCACATAATCAAGAGATCCACAATACATCAAAAAGGTAGAAGAAATTCTACAACTCATCATGTCATAAGACTCACATCCTTCATTCAAAATAGCAAAAACTCCTTGTATAATTATTATAATACTCATATACATCAGTTCTAACCATATTACAACAATTTTCAATCAAAGAACAAATTAGCCAACTTTTCAAAAATGGTACAATGAGCTAAATTCCCGGACAGTGAACATGCTTCAAAAATCCAAAAATGGGACATTTAGACAATTATAGATAGAAACATTCTAATATGCAAGATAAAACCATATAATCTCATTTTACAACAAAATCATAAATTCATGAAATGGACAATTCAAGGAATCAATAAAATTCAATTCCAACAAGACTCCTAAACACCGTGCACATGCAACATGCTTCTATGACCATCTAGCCCATCTAATAACCATACTCCCCCACTTAGAAGGAACTCATAATACTAAAGAAAGAAATACAGGAACTTACCATCATCATCATAACCCTCATCCGGCTTTGCTCATCTAGTCTTGAGTGCATAGAAACGATTCTTCTTTGGAGTATCATCTTTCGGAGCATTAGGAGGTACATGCTTACCATCTCTAGTAGAACAATACCTCACTCTGTGTCCATATTTACCACATCCAAAGCAACTCCTAGTACACAATAGGCATTCCCTATAGTGGTTATTTCCACAAGTAGCACATGTAGGCTTTCCTACTTGTCTCTCAATAGGTCGAAGACACCAGTCAAAAACCTACTCATATCATCCCTAGAATTAGACACTAAGGATGGGGCATATCTAGGAAACATAGAGAAATTCAAAGAGTATTCCTCAACACTCATATTGCCTTGTATGAGATTAATAAACTCCTCTACTTCCACCTCCATCCTCTCACAGGGAAAGTACTTTCCTAGAAAAACTTATTTAAATTCCTCCAACTAAATATGACCCGACTAAATAGGCCTACTATCTTTCCATTGAGTGTACCACACTTGAGCAACCCCCCTCAATTTGTACGAAGCTAACTCCGCCTTTTACCTAGAAGTCACCCCCGTGGCACTCAACACCTTGTACACATCATCTAGGAACTCTTGGAGATCCTCTCCCACCTTAGAGCCAAGAAAGATAGGAGGGTTCATCGCCTCAAAATCTGTCAATCTAGATGTCATAGTGCTCTCCACAACAGTCATTCTAGGTCCAATACCCCTATTCACATGAGTAGTCAAAGCTTGGACTAAAGTAAGTAAAGCCTCTCTCATCTCCCAAATAGTCATGTCCGGGGGAACCACTAAAACGTCATTACCTCCGCCCAAATAGGGACTTGATAACCTTGAGCACCTTGAAGAACTTTCTCAACTTGAGTGAGAATCTCCTCATTCTCTCTTTCCTCTTCCAACCTTCTAGCAGTCATCCTTCTAGTATTTCTCTTCTTATAAACACAAGGAAAAGCATTTAGAAGACACTCGTAACTTTTACTCTACAGCACGACATAAGAGTAGAGAAACAAGGAAAACTATATCGTCCTATAGCCTCTTGCCCATAGATGTGTCGCGACTCACACCGATGGACAAGACTCTACTAGACGTGACTTTATGAGACTTTTGGATTCCTAAGACCACTTTCATAACCTGTGCTCTGATAGCACGTTTATCATGACCCGCACCTACACCCTAGAGGATAGGGTATTCTTAGGTCGTAACACGGCGTACTTGACCTCTCAGAGGTCTTTTACATGCCCTTTCGTATTTTTCATCGCATATACATATATAAAAAGAAATGCGGAATTAAAACTTTTCACAACAATCAAATAGTCTTTAAAAGTATTTTTCAAATAAAAACCATAGGAAATGCTAAGTCTCATATCATCAAATCTTTGACTCAAAATACCCTTGGGACACGACCCGTATAATCGATGATATAGTACTACTAAGTCTATTACAATACTTCAACATAAGAAATCAAAAGACATTGATGCCCTCGAGTCAAATGAGGACATACTTTAAACTTGCTTGAAAGATCCTATAATCCAAACTTCGCTCCCAAAAGAACCTTCACCTACAAATCACTTTACAGATAGATAAAAGATTGGAATTAGTATAAACACATGTACTAAGTATGTCATAATGCATAAAAATCATGAAAACGGACACTTAATAGAAATATGCTCTTTTTTATCAAAACATCATAGTATAAGCATAAGTACAACATTTAACACCTTAGAAACACATAAGATGACATCTAAACGTTTTATCATATTTTAAGGTCATTACAATGAACTATGTCACTATTACAGTATATCAATTCACTGTTACAGTGAAGTTTTTCAAATTTACAGTGAATCATTTCTAGCATGCAACCTTCATATTAAAAGTTTTTCCTAAGAATCACTTAAGTAAGACAAAGAGAGACCGCTCGTACACCCTCTCTAGTCACACCAAAATCATCCTTAAGACCACCTATAATTAGATAAATACACTTACATAAGATCCTCCCACAGAAAGTGATTCTAAGTTTCACTTGAGTGAGTTGTGAAGCAACCGCCTATACAATACCTTCAAACACACTTAAGAGATCCTTTAGAGTACCTAGGATAAGATCATTCTCCCATAATACAATAACATACATATAATATGTCATTCCCCTCACAAAGGTTATCAAAAGACTTACTTAAGTAATTCAAGAAGAGAATGCCCACACTTTACCTCTCCAATATTACCTAAATAATCCTTAAGACTACATAAGTTTAGATTATGTCTACTTAATCAACCAAATTTCCTAATTAGAGTCATTCTTAAGACTTATCTAAGTAAGATATGAAGTGATCATTCCTATGCCCCCTTCACACCTTAACTAGACATCACTTAACAATTCTAGCTAAGTACTTATTCATTTAACATGCTTCCTAACTTAAGTCATTACTATCATTAGTCCAGTTAAGAGATATTCATCACATAAAGACATTCAAGTAATGGTCTTGGAGAAGACCTAGGGACTCACTACTAACATCCTCAAAGCCTATTGTGCAATGTCTAGATAGCGTCACATACCACCACCTAAGCTTCATAGAACTTCTCCAACACTAGTAGGTATCTCATATTATGAGAATAAGCAATAACCGACATAGACCATGGTAGTTAAGCGTGGAATCCAGAGTTGTAATCAACTCTGATTGAGGGTGTTCTACTTGCCAATGGTATAACTTTGACACATCTTATGTAGGCATATGGTTATGGAATATGAAGGGTTCCCTTGCACTCTAGCCTCATTCTTAACTACAACTACTTCCCTTACCATACTCACTCAGTGCTAAGCTTTGTTATCGTAGAGTAATTCAAATAAAGGATCACATAAAGAGGTTCTATATCTAGTTCATAACCCAATCATAGGGTTGCCTTTCAATGGCTAAGATGATAGCTTAATGATATTCCTAAGGATGATTTCATGTTGTTCCAAAAAACCAACCTTAAGTCCACCATTCATACAAGAAGGATACCATTACAGCTTTCGACTTCAAGGATATTATAACCTTACTACTAGGTTGAAGGTTCCACATAAAGGACCTTCTCAGCCATTCAACGTCACATATCATTCATACATACAAGACTAGTAGGATTTCGCATCCTAATTCAAGAAAACTCATATTCACATTCATGCATATATCAAGTAAGGGACACAAGTCTACTACACAAGACACACCAAGACTTCACTTTATCACATATAGCCTATAATTCTAGAAGAATATAGGAATAACCATTATAATATACAATTAACCCTATACATTACTATAACATCATCAATATAACTATCATTAACTCATATATTCAAGTAGGAAGAATCATGCATCAACTTTAAGACTACATGCATAAGAACATAGTCATAGTCTAACATGATCACATAACAACATCAATAGAAGAACACATACTTTCACATTACTCACAAGAAGATAGATATGATCATACTTCACATAAATCAACTACACAAATCATCATAGTATATCAAGTAGTGTCGACAAGGCCATGATTATCACAATACATAAAGTAACACCGACAAGGCCACATCATTCAATATTATAACACATAGCATCGCCACCATAAGTGTACTATACCAATAAAAATATAATTTAAGACCTAATTTACATAAAATAAAGATAATTAGGGTAGAGTAGAACTAATCCATTCTCACCACTTCAATCCATGGTTAAATCATCCAAAATAATGCCAAAAGGCCCTTACCTATGACCATGATCATCAATTTAATACACAAATCATAATAATCAATGAATCTGAATCAATTAAATATATATTTATCAATCTAAGACATCCTATTGTCACGACCCAAAACCGAGCCGCAACTGGCACCCACATTTTCCCTCCTATGTGAGCGAACCAACCAATCTAAACCTTAACATTTCAATTAAATATCAACATAAAGCAATGCGGAAGACTTAAACTCATTAATAAAAGACAATTCAATAACTTCTAAAATTCAACATCTATTATTTCCCCAAAATCTGGAAGTCATCACCACAAGAACATCTATGA
>NC_028640.1:33309684-33321367 GCF_001406875.1 Solanum pennellii
AAGTTCAGAGAGTCGATTTCAGTACCCAAATTTCAGAAGTCTAAGTCTTTTGGAACGAGACACCCTCGACGGCTCGTCGTGTCCATGACGGTCCGTCGTGGGTTCCGTCGACTCACACAGTTTTTCCAGAAATAAAATCTGCTGCTCAAAACGACTAAACAGGTCGTTACACCTATACATCAATTCAATACAATTCTTACATCGTATAATAGCCCAATGAAAACTGCACTAGAATTAATAAGCATTAAGACAATATCAAGTCACGACACAAAGTAGTCAAAAACTAGGGTTCATGAATTGCATGGATTAATAGGTTAAATATGTTAAAATCATATAATTAACAAAAATTCAATCAATATACCTTTAATGCAAGAACCCATGGATAAATTACAAAATTGGACAAGTTCATCTTTGAAAGACTTAGAAATCTCTTTGAATTTTGGGCTCCTTGGTGAAAAGAGTTTCAAGTATGAAGAATCATACCTCAATGAAGATAAAACACAAAATTTATGAAGAATCACCAATCAAATCTTCAATCCAAGCTCTTCCTTGAGTTTTGACTTCAATGGAGTTCTAGAGAATTTTTTGTTTTGATTTTTGAAGAATGAATTCATCCAGGTAATTAGGACTTATAAACCCTATTAAAATACCTAAAATACCCTTAGTAAACCATCCAAATTCTTATTTGTACATAGGGTGAATTTACCAATTCACCTTTGTACTTAACAGTGGACTGCGCAAGAAGACATACTCAACGCACAACTACCCATCGATGGGGTGTTGGTCCAGAAACGGCCCATCCTTGTTGTCCGTCTATGGAATCAGAGACTTTGGATATTAATATCCCTAGGATAAGTCTTGACCCACTCCCACCATCTACGGGGCGTCGACCATCCTACTAGTCGTCGATTGCCTCCGTCATTTGGGCTGGTCTAGACAGCTTTCAGCTCAAACGATGGGTCCTTTCTCAAGGACTCTTAGTTGGTCCTTGGGAAGTTTTGACCAAAGATTATTGTATAGGATTTTAGGACCTCTCATATCATTTTCATCCAAAATGAACACATAAAACTTGATGAAATATGCTAAGACGCACAAGGTTGTTTCAAGGAAAACCTTTCAAACGTCATGGACGTTCTTGGACGTTTTGACCTTCAAAATTCATGAAACTTGAAACACTTCCTATACACACTAAGTACATCATAAGTTCATGAAAAATACACAGAAGCACATAAAAACACATGAGGACTATAGGTGTTTAGTCGTCAAACGTCTTGGTCATTCCTTGATGTTTCACTTGCAATTCACCTAAATCTTTAGATAATGACTCATTACAACATTATAAACTATATGAGGACCTTATACCCTCATGACAAATATGTTAGGCTCTAGTTTCACCTAAATCATTTTAGAGGTATTATAGGGGGAGAATGGTGAAATAGTAAGGGTGTTGAGAGTGAGATATCCTTATGTTTTCTTTATGTGCTTATTCGAGCCTAAAACTAACAGTTCCTAGTATATTGGTTCATGTTGGATTCTTTTGTGTAAAAATGAGTTTCCAACTGTTCTCTTTATGATATGCATGCTTTTGTTGAATTCTTGCTAAATGAGAAAATGAGTTTTCTTGCATTGTATTCCCTCATGTTCATGTACATTTAGTGTATATTGTTTATTTTCTAGATGAGGTGAAATAGTGAGAATGCCTAAATGTTGCATGATTTGAGTTGTTAAGCATGCCTAATGTGTTATTGAGAAGTTGCATGTTGAGCCTTTATGAGGAAATTGCTCTAAATGTGCCTTATTGAAAAGTTGCATGACTTTGCTTTGATGAGAAACTACATGATGTGCTAAGTGATGTTTAAATGAGCATTATGTAACTTGGATAAGGAATTTCCTCCAATATCATAACAAATGGTAAAGAATGATGAATAAGGAGTTAGTAGATGTAGGTCTACTTGCTTGAATTGCAAGAAGTTGTTTGAGACTTTTTATGTGGATGATGTTCCTCCTAACTATGTGTATAGTTTATGAAATTGTATGCATGAATGTGGTTTGTTTTCATTGGTTGTTATCCCTTTAATTGTGAAGTGTCATTCGAGGAAGAATGTACATAAGTGGGGGAGACTTTAACAACCCTAAAAATGAACTAGGTTGAACTAGAGATTCACTTGTGTTTTAAGCTCTTCTAACTAGTCAGTTTGATGTGTAAATGAGTCTACATGCCAGTCCGATTGAGTTTGAATTCAAATGTAAAGGAACGACCAAGACGTTCGAAGACTTGTTGTCTATGTGTTTATGTGTACCTTAGTATTTTTATGAAAGTTAAACGTGTTGTTTGAGGTCTAAATTAGTGATGATCACCCTACGAATTTTATGAGCATCGGGGGTAAGAATCCACCAAGGACTCAAGAGGGGCCTTTGAGGAGGACCTCACCTTCAAGCCAAGAAGCTCCTAGACAACATGACCGATGACCACAAGAACGGCCAGGCATTCTAGCAGGATGTTAATTCTCTATCCCAAATGAAGGACCCCACTGAAGGGGCCTCGATCAATCGACGGTCAAACATTTGGTGGGCGTTGTTTGGGTATACAGAAGTTGTAGCAATTCGGCCAACTTAGGGTGAATTGGTAAATTCACCCCAAGTCCTTTTATGTGCATGGACGGTTGTTTTAGTTTAACTTAGGTATTTAAGTGTATTATAGTTATTTAGCTCTCTTTTAAACCTAACACCTAAATAACCCTTCCCTCCTTAAGTGCTCTCTAAAAACCTCCATGGATGGTTGAAGTCAAGATGGAGCTAGGGTTTTGGATTCTAATGACTTTCTTCTTCAATTATCTTGGTATTTCTTATAATAAGGTGTATAAGTTCTTTATCCAAGGCTTGTTGTCATGTTAGAGCCCATTATAAAGTGATTTGAAAGATTTCAATGTTTATGAAAAAGTCTAATTTTCACTCTAACTCAAGGGTTCTTGCATGAAACCATTTCAAATTATTAGATAAGTTATTATAGATGTTAAATTTATATTTTCCAATGAAAATCTCCATGAACCCTTGATCTTCTCAAATATCTAAATTTGGCTGTCAATTGGGTCTATTGTCTAGGATCTAAGGTTGATGAAATAGTAATTATAATAAGTTGTATAGTTGATTTCTATTGTTAATTATTCTATCATATAGTGAATTGTTGGAGATATTATGGAATGGTGATGTTGGCTTTTGGAAGAAGGTAAGTTAACCTAATTCCTTTATCTAATATAGAATTAATATAGAATTGCTATTGATTGGTATGTTTCACTTATGGTGGTGATGCTTATGTGTTGTATATGTTAAGATCGTGGCCTTATCGATATCATCACGTGAATTGTTGTGTTATCGTGTTAAGATTCATGCAGGTATAATTGAAGTTTTGTATGTGAAGTAATGTTGCTATGTAGAAGGTGTTATGGCATATATGAATGTGTAAAGTAAAGGATGATGTGAAATATATGTTATCTTGTATAATGTGAATGTATAAAGTGAAGGTACTCGTGTGATGTCTATATGATCTTGTATGGGTGGTAATGTTATGATTCTTCTCTAATTGATGATATATGATGATGAAGGACTAAGAAGTGTCTTATAGAAAGATGTTGTATCTTATGTTGGTAGACTTAGTGTACCTACTTGGTACATGAATGATATTGAATAAATGATATGATGAATGTTGTGTCTTGATTTTGTAGACCTAAGTCCCTCTTCTTGATACATGAAATTTATGTAAATGTGATCTCTTGACTTGGTAAACTTAGCCACCCTTGTCATGTAGGAATGATGTATGAATGAATGAAAGTCTAGGATCTTTAGACCTAGAGTAGCGCCCTTGTATGAAAGAGTAATATGGAACCTTGAATATGAAAATAAGGTTGAGAATGTGAAACCTTTGAATATGAAAAGAAGGTTAATATAGAAGCCATGATCGGTAGACCGTAATGGTGCCCTTCTAGAGCAGAATGATGGACTTAGAGGTAGGTTGGCTGGAACAACATGAAACCATATCTAAGAACGTCATAAAATCTATCCTAATGAACCTTGATCGGTAGACCCTTGTGGATCCCTTATTGGAAATGGTATTATGGGTCTGTAGGATGAATCATGGTTCTCTCTCTAATACACGTATGTGAATGAAGTTACTCTATGAGAATAAAGTCAAAGCACCGAGTAGATATACTTTTGGTAGTATCTTTACTTGAGTATGAGACTAGACTACAAAGAAGTCTTTGATATCCCTTAACCATGTGCTGACATTGGATGTGTCATAGTTCTAACTTTGGCAAGTACTTCCATAACGTGGGGTCCTTATGACATCGGATTCCATACCTAGCTAGTATGGTATATGTCGGTTAATGTCTATTTTCATCATGTGGGATGTGTAGTCTAATATTGGATAAATTCTACAATGTGTAGGTAGTGGAATGGGACGCTATCTATACATGTAATGAGTAGGCTTTGACAATGCTAAAGTTAGTTCCCTAGGTCTTCCAAGACCATTATGTGTAGTCCCCTAATTGTATAAGTGACTTCTAAATGATTGAAATAGAAGTATGTTCTCCTAATGAAAGCATGTTGAATAGAAAATTAATATCTAAATGATGTAAAGGCTTGCTTGATGAATATGGAACTATGTGTTATGTGATGAAAAGGAATATCCTTACTTTGCGTAGTCTTGAGGATCACCTAGGTGTGTGTGAAGGGGTTGTATGAGCAGCCTCTTTATATCTTACTTAGGTGGATCTTAGGATAACCTTTGGTAGCGGATCTAAATGCTTAAATGGATCTTAAGTGATTATGGTCATATCTTGTGGATTATTTGAATATGTCTTATATGTTATTGTTGACTTGTATTATGTCTCTTAAACTCTTATGATGAAGGTTTTTATCGAAATGTCATGAAAGCATATTTCTATACTAAATGCCCCTTTTTGCATGGTTTTTCCATGGCTTCCATACTTAGTACATCAATTGTGCTAACCCCTTCTTTTCCCTTTTTGACGAAAGTACAGGAATTGGAGGTTTGGTATGCTATGGATGATGTATAGGTTTGTAATGGTTGAAGATAAAGTTTTGGTGAGTCCTAATATATTCAAGGACAAGACCCATATGGTCTTTTATTATTTATTTTAAGTCTTGTATAGGCTTAGTCCCTATGTTTTACTCTAAATTTATTACTCCCCCCGTTTCAAAAAGGATGACTTAGTTTGACTTGGAATGGAGTTTAATAAAAGAAAGAAGACTTTTAAATCTTGTGGTTCTAAATAAAAGTTATATGAAATGTACCAAAATGTATTTTCTTGTGGTCTTAAACATGCCACATAGAAAGTTAAAGTTAAAGTGTTACCAAAAAATGAATGGGGCCATTCTTTTTAAAACAAACTAAAAATGAAATAGGGACATTCTTTTCGAAAAAGAGGGAGTAGATGGTTTGATGAGACATATTGTAAGGTTAGATGTTTTAAATTTTTTGCTTGCTTATTAATGAAAGTATTCTTTTTATATGAAGGAAGTTTTAAATTCTTACTTATTTTGAGTATCATGTGCAATGAATGATCCATGTGGATTATATGACACCTTCAAGAGGTCTATTACACCGGTAACTTCTAGGGGGTGCTCCCTGTCCCTACCTAGGAAACATTTACCCACATGCTTCTTGCCACATTTGGCACAATTTGGTTTCTCACTTTGTGAGCCACCACGTTTTCCCCCTTGAGGCCTAGTGTCACGGACTTAGAGTATTTGCTAAACCTATCCACAACTCTAGACCCTTCTACCTCTATCTAGATGCAAAATTTAACTATGATGTGGTGGGACGTGACACTAGGGTTAGACACCCTATCCATTCTAGCCTTTGAGAAATTTGGAGGAACTTGGTTGGAGAATCTTTTACCAAACTTGGGTTTGTCTGGATTTCACACTTATTCTTAAAAGTACCTTCATCATAATCCTTGCTCTCTTGAGCACCCTATTCTTCCTATAAGCCAACTCTCCTCAACTTGTTGAGAGTGCACCGTCAAATGAGATAAATCCATGTCATTATGAAGCATTGTCGCATGACACTCTTCCACAAGATCATCAAACACACCCGTCACAAAGTGACTCATTTCATCCCTCGAAGTAGTCACCAATGAAGAGGCATATTTAGACAACTTAATGAATTTCAAAGAATATTCTTGAACACTCATACCTCCTTGACAAAGGTTGATGAACTAATCAAATTTTGCATCTCTTTTCTCTGTTGGGAAGAACCTATTAAGAAATGCCCTCCTGACGACCTCCCAAGTAATGGGACCCGCTCTCAAAGACCTATTGTCCTTCCATTTAGTGTACCATGTTTGAACCACATCTTTGAGTTGATAAGCGACTAGCTAAGCGTTTTCATTTGAACTCACTCTCATAGAAGACAATATATTATAAACCTCAGCTAGAAAGTCTTAAGGATCTTTATTTACCTTAGACCCAAAGAACATTGGAGGGTTCATCCTAGTGAAGTTCCTCAAACGTGAAGCCATGATGCTAGCATTTCGATTCCCATGGAGTGCAACTTCTCGATTTGCTTGGGCCATCATAGCTTGAGCTTGAGTAGTTAAGACTTAAGCATGAGTATCCATGACTTGAGTCAAGTTTAGGAGAGCCGCCCTTGTTTCTTCATCCGACATGACCGGAGGATTGACCGCAGCTTGTCCACCTAGAGGAACTTGTTCTTGAGGAGGAGCTTAGTTGTCTTGGGGAGGAACTCCCGCATTTGCAATCTCCTCTCGACCCTTCTTGCAGCTGCCCTTCTAGTAATCATAGCCTATATCCACAAGAAAAGGATAAGAAGAAAAGGACCCCATAGAGTTAAGACTCTTGAGACACGACTTAAGAATATCAAAAGAAGTGAGAATTTCCTAAGCATCACATAGCCTCTCATTCATTAGTGTGGCGCGCTTCACAATTACGAACAAGTCTCTAAATAGACATGGTTTTGTGAGAAATCATTCCTAAGATTATTGAACTTATGCTCTAATATCAAGTTTGATATGACCCAAGTAACCCGTGGAAGTAACCGCCATCGTCGACCTCGAAGAGGTCTTAGATAAGCCCTTCGCATTTATCATTGCATCATAGATAGAATAAAAGCGGAAAATGAAGAACTTTTCATTCCAAGTTCAACTTCTCCTCATATATTGAAAAAAGAACTAACTTGTGTCATATAGCCATCTAAACATAATAGTATAAGAATTGGGACTTAGCCCTTACATCAACAACAAGTCTTATATTATGAATTGCAACATAGTCTTTCAATAAGGAAAGTGGAACTAGAATTAGAATCAAGCATCTCCATCATCATACTTGAGGACTCACTAACTTGGGAATATCAATCCAAGTTTTTTCAAGAAAGGAGTAGAATCTTCTTAATGGATGGAACATACACTTTTTGTAGATAGACGAGATATGGGTTAGTACAAACCACATGTACTAAGTATGGAAACATATGCAAGTAAACATTTCAAACATGCACAAAAGAACATTTTCCTATAACATGCTAAGTTCACTTTAAAAGCTTTTATGTACATTCCAAGAGCATATACAAGTCCATATCACAACAACAATAAGACAAATTCATATTCATGTTCAAGAGTAACATCATAACAAAGTCTTAGTCAATATTTCATGTTTAGAGTCCATTTCATCAATATATCACTAGACCTCACTCATAACCCCAATCCAAGTCCACTAGTGCGATGTGTATGTGAAGCCCCATAACCCCACATAAACCAAGTAAACTAACAAATATACCATAAGCATTGTCTTTTGCCTCATACATCATCATAACACGTGTAGTCAACATCATGCATAAAAATTTAAACCAACGTCATGCATATCATATGAGACCAACATCATTCATTTCATATATACATTAAGAACCCACCCTAGAATTCCCCTCAAGGTGCAGTTGTGCAATGCAAAGGTAACGTCTCATACCCTTACCTACACTAATTAACACCTTTTAAGTAGTCCTAGTTAGTGTTCATCTTCTTAATTTCATTCATCGTTTTAACATTCAGGAAAATTCTCCATAACTGACATGGACCATGTGATGTAACATGGAATCCAGTGTCATCCCCTCGCACCAAAGGAGGGTTCCCTACTTTCCAAGGAACTAGGAGGTTGTTACTATAAACCCTCTTTATGTTATCTATAATTGTAGTTTCTACCTCATGAGAGAACATAGTGTGAACCTCCCTTCTTTTGTGAAGGAACACCTCTCAATGTCAAGTTCACTCGGTGCTAAGATAAATTCCCTCTTTTGAAGTATCTTTGAGTCTTTCTTAACAGTAATTCATAATATAGGTCTTAGGAGTTAATCACCTAATAAAACATGTCTATAGATCATGCATTTCAAGATGATAAAGCTCTTTTATCACAACCCAACATTATGTGAGAGCATTACTTCATAATCATAGTTATAAGATTTACATAGCAATTACCTTCATCACTCACATTAGAACATCTATAATCATCTCAAAAACATCATATTCATAACATAATCATAAATTCATAGCTTCAGCATTCATATTTCAATTGATCAAAATTATCCAAGATAAGCCAACGATACCACAATAGGATATTCATGACCTTGCAGATCTTACCAATGGCCTCCAAGAAACCCTTTCAAGACTTCATCCCCCAAATCAATCATATATACCCATAAATTAAACTAACATCATCCCAGAATAGTCAATTATGCAAGAACATACTCAATTACATTACCTCTATTCATTAATCAACATTATTCAAGAGTTAGGGTTAGGAGAAGAGAGACATTCATGGTCTTTAAAGAATTAGGTCAAAAACCTAATGTAATACGTAAATACATTCTTAATCATTCATAACCATTCATTATTAATTAATTGTATACCAAATAATTCAAGTTTAAACGTGACCCACGAAATTGAGTGAAATTTAGAAATTTGGAAAACATTCAAATTCAATTTGAAGGAACCTCTTGAAGAAAGGAGTCCCAAGAGTGAAGAGTTTC
This sequence comes from Solanum pennellii, assembly GCF_001406875.1. Lineage (NCBI taxonomy): Eukaryota > Viridiplantae > Streptophyta > Magnoliopsida > Solanales > Solanaceae > Solanum > Solanum pennellii. The sequence goes on from NC_028640.1 coordinate 33,318,740, forward strand.
CATACCTCATCAATCTTTAAGGATTAGTTGATAAAAGTCTTGTTCTTGAATCCCTATAGAAAGCTTGATATTCTTCTTCAATGCAGTCTTGAGTTGAGAGGGTTTTGAGAGAGAAGTTGAATTTTGAGTTGTGTTTTTGTGAGTTTACTTAGAATGACTTGGTGTCTTGGGGTTTGGGTCTTATAGTAAGGTTTATTTAGGTAATTACTTAGTAAACACCCCTCCTAATCCCTAGTTAAATAACTAACTTGTAATAAGACCCTTGACTTAAAAATGGAACTCACTTACCTAGCACCTATGGCCACCACCTACGGACAGTTAGTGGTGTTACGGACCGTCCTATAGGTCGTAGGTCTGGTCTAAGAAGAGGAAACGAGAAGGATTGGTGGGAATACTAAGTCTCAACCCACGAGCCTTACTTACAGAACGTAAGCCCAGTGATGGCTCGGTAGTGCCCACCGTATCAAGCTGTCATTTGATAACTTGTTGGGTCAAATTGATGGGTCCTCCTTAAGGACCCCTAGGGTGGTCCTTGGGGCGTGGTACCCGGACGTTTTGACCCTTAACATTTGGTGTTATATATATATATATATATATAGTGAGAGAGAGAGAGAGAGAGAGAGAGAATTTTATAACATTTCATCCTCAAACAACACTTCAAATCCCCTTACAACACCTAAGAACACACTAGTTCAATTTTACAAATCTTCCGGACGTCATGGTTGTTTCATGACGTTTAGACTATAATACCTTCTAACCAATTTAATTACAATAGGTCTACAAGTATCATTTTAACCATTTTAGGTTATTAACTCCATTAAATGCTCTACCTCAAGTCATTAGATTTCTGAGGTGTAACATGATAAAAAAATATGGGCAAACCTATGGGACAAAGCCTGCATGTGCTTATCATTTGCTAGAGTGAGAATTGCATTGATTCCATACACATTTGTTAATTTTCTTGTGAGAACATGGAATCGTTCTTGATATGCGGGAATTTTAATGTATTTGTTAAACATGTTCTTGTATTAGACAAAAAGCTACAAAGATCGCTTGAGCTTGTGTTAAGACCAACTACTCATCATTTCATGATTTTTGACCATGATTAAGGGATGCATGTTGATGGAGAGTAGTCTTTCTATTGAAGTTGCATGTTAGCTCTCATTGAGTACTGTAAAAGACACCCTTATTGAGTTTCTTGTGTTCTTGATTTACTTGAAGACACAAAAAGGTTAAGTGAAAGGCATTGATCAGTGGTAGATTTGCACCCATTTAAGGTCTATTTAGCTCAATAATTAGTCTCTTCAATGCCTATTTTGATGATTTGTAGCTATGAAGACAATTGGACATGGCAGGGATTGATTTTTGAAAGAATGACAAAAAACGTAAAATAAGTGCAAACTATTCATTATTGATCGCCTAATAAGAAGGGTAGATCACAAACTGAGCACGACCTCACCGAACATGACAATGCATCACACTTCTGTCTAACAAAGTAGGTTGATGGACTCTAGTGGAGAAAGCGATGCACCGAATGAGAAAGACAAGCTTGATGAACATCACCCAAGTGACAGTGTGAAAAATAACAATTGAATGATCGAAAGGCAAACAAAGGTGATACTCAGCGATTCACCAAACATGAAAGATTGACTTAATCGAGTTCTCTAACTTAGATTCAAACACCTGATGCCTAAGGGCATTAAAAGGCGATCTCGACTAATTTGCCTATTTAGTCAGGTAGTGAATTTTTGGGGCCTAATTTTAGAAAATTATAAATAGCCCAAAGGAGAGAGAAATAGAATTAGATTGACATATAATAGAGAATATCAGAGTGTGTGAAGATCTTAGAGCGAGAATACTTTATCTTTGAAGAACACTTTCTAACTTTTGGGGTTTTAAAACTTTTTGCTTGAAATCGACAAATTGAATTTGAATTCAAGATGGATTTACTTGTAATTGATTAATTTCATGTTACTCATGACTACTTTCATGGAAGGTATAATCTCTTTTCCTTTTGTAATGGGTGGCTAAAACCCCAAGATCTAGGGGTGCAATTATGGGATTGAATGTTCATTCAATGTATGCTCTATGTTATTGTTGTTCATACATGAATTTGGTCTAATTTGCATGGGGTTAATTTATGAGTTAAGGTTAAAAACTTAGTTCCTACTTCCAATCTCCGGTTGATGCTCGAAAGAATCTGACTAGGGTGGTAACTCAGTCCAATACTAACAATTTTAGATTTGATGTTTGTTACTTGTTTGAAATAGAAGTAATGAGTTAGATCTATTTGCCTTGTTCATGAAAGAGTGAATAAAGAAGGTATTTGGTTGTTTAGGTTGACATTTAGATGAGACTAGAAGGGAATTCTATGCATACATCTTTGAAATTGAGAGATGATCATCATCAATGAAAATGGCTAAGCCTATTAATGAATGTTAATCACTATAGAGTATCACAATTACTCCTATGTGACATCAATTTTCAATCCTCGCACCCCTAAATTGCTTGTTAACTCCTATGTCCCATTTAATTGGTTTTAAGGAGACATTTGGGTGTTATCAATATCTAATAATGTTGTTTCATAGAATTTGTTAAATATAATATATATATATATATATATATATA
>NC_028640.1:33321832-33329416 GCF_001406875.1 Solanum pennellii
CAAGTAAATTGAAATTTATAATTTATTTTTGTCTTCACGGTGTATTATAAAAATAATAATATAAAATATATAAATATTTAAAATATTTTTTAAAACTTATGAATATGAATTATATTTTTCAATAAAATTAAATATCTTTTTTCTAAGAAAAGGTTATGACCAAACAAAAAAAACTTCACAGAAAATTATTTATTAAAGATATTTAAAAATCTATGGCTAAATACTACATTACAAATGTACATAACTGAATGGAAATTCAAATCGAGTCAAATTAAAAAAGAATCCAACTGAAAGTTTGTGTGGACTTGGTTTAGTATTGAAAAAAAACTCAATTATACTTGAGTTGATTTTGTTTTAATTTAAAAAGTCAATTCGAAACCAAAATTACTCATATCATATTTTGTCTTATTTTCTTAAGAAATACCTTAGATAATTATGTTTGGTAGGACTAAAAAAATATTTCAAACACAAATTATTTGTAGGAATACTTTAGGAAAAAACCCAAAAAAACATGAAAAATATGAAGTTGAAAACCTAAATGTTATTAACTTGATTTGATTTAAATATTTTAAAATCCAACACAAATAATTCGATCTGATATTTAAAAAGAAAAAATTACTTGGATTGCTATATTTTAATAAATATTTACTGATTTTAGCGATATCTTTATTTATTACCACTTATTGCAATACATAGAAAAATTCGCAATATGAATTATAAGTGAATTATGTATGCAATATATATGTATTATAACATTTTTGAAAAATATATATTATGCTTGTTTGATAAGAAACTGAAACATTGTATTATAATTGTATTAAAATGTGCGATGAATGTATTATGCATCAATAACACTTATATTATATATGAATAATAAAATGATTTTGTAATATTGTAATATGTATTAAAATAATATTACAAATGTATTAAAAGTGATTAAGGGAAAGTTATAAATGGTAAATAAATTTTAAATATAATATATTAATGTAAGTTTCCCATTAAAAATTTCGAACCAATTCGGCAGATATCCTATTGGTCATGTATAGGCTATAGATGACATAATTGGGTCTTATGTTCACCAAGGAGGACCATGTAAAAAACATAGCAATAGCTTGATCGGAGCTACATTTGTATTAAAATAGTATTACAAATGTATTAAAAGTGATTAAGTGAAAAAATGTTATTGTTATAAATGATAAATATAGTATATCTATGTAAACTTTCCATTAAAAATTCTGAACAAATCCATGAGATAACCTAATGACCATGTATAGGCTACAGATGCCGCAATTGGGTCTTATATTCACCAAGGAGGTCCATGTGAAAAACATAGCATTGACTTGATCGGAGCTACAATTGTATTAAAATAGTATTATAAATGTATTTAAAGTGATTAAGTGAAAAATGTTATTCTTATAAATAGTAAATATAGTATATATATGCAAGTTCCCATTAAAAATTCTGAACCAATCCGTCAGATATCCTAATGGTCATGTATAGCCTATAGATGACACAATCGGGCCTTATGTTTCCCAAGGAGGTCCATGTGAAAAACATAGCAATGGATTGATCGGAGCTACAGTTGTATTAAAACAACATTACAAGTGCATTAAAAGTGATTAAGTGAAAAATATTATTACTATAAATGATAAATAAATTTTAAATATAGTATATTAATTATATAAGTTCCCAATAAATTCTGAATCAATCAGTCAAATATCCTATTGGCTATGTATACGCAATAGATGACACAATTGGGCCTTGTGTTACCAAGGAGGTCCATGTGAAACACATAGCAATGATGGGAGCTACATTTGGATGACAAAACAAACAAATAAAAAAAGTGACATTAAGGTTTCAAAATAAATGGGTGGTGACATAAGTCTTAAGTATTGGGTGTAGGTGACAGTTATGTGATTAATGATTAAGGATTGTGGAGTTTCCCTCAAGTTTATAAGTTGACAGTTTGGTCCACTGAATTAAATTAAGGATAAAAGGGTAATTTCATAATACCTAATTTAACCAACTTTTGGTGAGAATTAAATGAGGGGTAAAATGGTAAATTGACTATACCAAACCTAATTTAACCAATTTTGGTGGGAAATATTGAGCCAAAAGAGGAAATAAAAGTTTTTTTCCCCGCCTTCAGCCGTCGTATTCGTCCTCTTCTTCTTCTTCTTCTGCTCTCGTCTTTGCTTGCTTTCTTTCCTTTCTTCCTGCTCTCTTCATCTTCCTCTTCTTCTTCTTCTTCTTATTTTCGTACTGCGGGTCTTCGCTGGTAGTGCTTGTGCTTTCTTCTTCTTGAATCAGTTTTTTTACCTAATATGCAACTGGTGGACCAAATTTTCTTTTTTTCAATTGAAATTACCGCATAAGCGTTATACACCATTGTTTCTGGTAAGTACAATTAATAATTATTTAAAATCAATTCATTATCATCTGATCTGGATACCTGCAATTTTTCAATAATTTGCATTCGCGTTTCAAACATATTGTTATATATGTTGAAACAGTTGACTATTATAACATATTATAGTCATATGTAGCAACATGTGATTTATTTTCACAACAGAACAGTCATACGTAGCAATGTATGACTTACATCTCAAACAGAATCGTCATATGTAGCAACATGTGATTTATTTTCACAACAGAACAGTCATACGTAGCAATGTATGACTTACATCTCAAACAGAATCGTCATATGTAGCAACATGTGATTTATTTTCACAATAGAACAGTCATATGTAGCAGCATATGACTTAATCTCGCAACAGAATAGTCATATGTTGCTACATATGATATAACTAAAAAATGTAGCAACATGTGATTTATTTTCACAATAGAACAGTCATATGTAGCAGCATATGACTTAATCTCGCAACAGAATAGTCATATGTTGCTACATATGATATAACTAAAAAATGTATCAACATGTGATTCATTTTTCACAATAGAACAGTCATATGTAGCAACAAATGACTTACATCTCGCAATAGAATAGTCATATGTTGCTACATATGATATAACTAAAAAATGTAGCAACATGTGATTTATTTTTCACAACAGAACAGTCATATGTAGAAACATATGACTCAAATATCACCACATAATAGTCATATATTGCTACATATGCTTATTCTTCATAATTAGTAATTATTTTTTTTAATTATTTTCTTCAGGTTCAATGTCATTATTTGTAGGGATTGATTTTCGTGGTGAATAAGTCGAGAAGAAAAATCGATTCATATGGCGTTGGGATGATATTAAAGAACGAGAAGGTGATTCAGTAGGGATGTATATTGAACGAAACAGTTTGTATGATGAGTTCTTAAATTTAGTCGTGCAAAAGCCTGGATACAATTGTAAACCGCAGGATCTTTTCATGAGTTACATTCCCCATTTTTTTCATGATGAGAAGGTTTTCCTTTTAGAATAACCGATCAATCTAGTTTGAGTGTTTATTTGGAAGGAACAGAGAAACCGCCAATATTAAGAGTTACGTGGAAGAAACTTCTATCGAGGAGGATCATAATGTAGACCAAGGCCAACAAGATATGTTTAATGATGAATTTCATCCTGCGGACATGAATAATCCTGATGATGAAATTGGAATAGGTGAAGGTGAAGGTGAAGGTGAAGGTGAAAGTGAAGGTGAAGGTGAAGGTGAAGGTGAAGCTCAAGCTGAAGGGTCGGACCTTGAGAGCAAGTTATCTCCCACACCTATAGTTAGCAGCGACAATCCATGTGCTTTTTAAACTTCACGTGTGAATAATGTTAGAGATGATGAAACATGATTCTATAAGGGAATGACATTCAAGAACAAGCAAGAACTAGCAAATTCAATGAAAATTGTTTGCTTGAAAAAAAAAATTAGACTGAAAAAGGTGATCAATTCTCGTAATGTGTCTTCCTTTAAATGTTCATATCCGGATTACAAATTGGTGGCTGAGGGCTGTGAAATTTTCAAGTAGTGACAAGTTTGCCATTAAAATCTATGAAAAGTACCATACTTGTGGTTCAGAGCATCTTACAAGCCATAATCCCCACGCCATGACAAACTTCATAGGTAAGTACTTCGAAAATAGGTTTCCCAATGGTAAAGGCCCATCCACAAGAGGCATAACAAATCAACTCCGCACAGAATTGGGTTGTAAGGTAAGCTATTTTATAAGGGCATGGAGCATGCTAAGTCTAATGTTAGGGGAACACATGAGCACGGGTATGCAGTGCTTAATGCGTATCGGTATATGCTTGAATTTGCGAATCCAGGAAGCAAGACGACATTTTCTCTCGATAAAAATGAGAGGTTATAGTACTTCTTTGTATCATATGCTGCTTGGATAATTGGTTTTCAAGAAATGAGAAAAGTAATAGCCGTTGATGGCACATTTCTAGTGAGCAAGTATGGAGGAGTTCTGCTATCGGCGGTGGCACAAGATGCCGAGAATCATATATTTCCAATGGCTTTCTGTGTCGTGGACAAGGAATGTGATGCCTCATATGAAAATTTTTTTCAAAATATGAGAAGCTTTGTAGATGATACTACTGAGTTGTGCATTATCTACGATAGACATCCAAGTATTCGAAAAATGGTTTTGAAAATCTACCATGCATGTCATTATGGTTGTTGCATGAGACACCTTGGGGAAAATATTCAAAATAACTGGCACACGTCGTAATACATGATTCGTTTGTTGCAACATTTGTGTTACATGTTGCTACAGACGAGTCATGTGTTGCAACGTGTGACACAAATGTAGCAACATATGCCTGGAATATACTAATAATAACTTGCTGCATCAAAAGGAGGGTTAAAAAGATCTGGAATATTCCCTTCTTTGGTAGTTTTTGTTCTTGCCATCAACCATCTCATCATCCTTGGGGATGATCTCTCTTTTTCTGCAATTACTTGATGGGTCAAATAGGAATGACTTCAAATGCCCAGGCCTGTAAAAAAGGAAAACCTATCAATAATCAAATGTTGAATTATTACTTAATATAATATAAAAAGATAAAAAACATTCAACTTTACCATAAAATCCCATGAAAACCCAAACAAGTTACTGGTCTTTTCTTCTAAAGGCCTCAACATGTAGTCGACGGTTAGATGAAAGCTCTCATAACCCCAGGGGTAGTTTTTGAAAACTTCAATGTCCTGACAGAAATTGACATACTTTATAAGTATGTTGTTGCCCGAATCCTTCGACAAAAGTATATTATGTGTAAACCAAAGTAAGCACAATGACTCCTTGTGCTTCGTTGGTGTATTCTCCCGTTTCAACAAACTTAATAAGTCAGAATTTTTATAAATTTTGCCAACAAGGGACATCAAGTCCTGCTCCTTAGTTAGCAGTGACTGTTGTCCTGCTTCTTTTACTTCTTTAATTACTTTCTTTCTTCGTGGTTTTGTTTTAACAATGTATTCACGGATGGGCTCCACGGGAGGATGACATTTTAGCCTAGTAACTATGGCAAACTCTCTTCTTCCAAAAAAAAAAAACTGGCATGCCACAATAATTAATTAGAATCTCTTCCTTCTTATTGGAATTTAAAAACTGAACCTTATTTTTCAAAAGTTCATACACGATGGTTATTTGAAAATGTGAAAGTGGATCAATGGGTAAATCAAGAAAATGACCAAAATAACTATTTCTGGAAAAATCTTCCAATTGATTTCTCTTGAGGATATCCCTGAATTTGACGAAAGGTTTTCCCAGGTTTGACCTAATAATGCTGTCATCATTAACATCAGGCTGCAGAAGCATAGGAAAAGTGTCTGCATTGATGATTTTAATTCCATTATCACCACTACCATTGAACTCTTCATGAAGCTCTTGTTCTTCTTCATGAACTTCATTTATCTTTTCTTGTTGTGCCACAACTACTACTTCTGTATTTTTCCCTTCTTCTTCCTGAACTTTATTTATTTTCCCTTGTTCCTCAACATCTTCTTGTTTTCCATCTTCTTCCTCCACTACTTGTCTTTGTTCATATTCCTTTTGACATAATTCTACTTCTGCTTCAGAAGAATAAACTGCTTCAGTTGCAAGATTTTCTAAATATGTAGTATTTTCGTTCCTCTTCCTAGCAATTTTAGACATAGCCTTCTTCTGGATCTTTGTTTGGTCAGATGTATTAATATCAAGTTTTCTTTTGACAAGAGTCATTATATTTGTATCTGCAACCACAAAAATAAAATATTTGAAAGCCCCAAAATGAGGTACAATCACAAGTCAAAACAGGGCAATAAGGAGATAAGCAAACAAATGCATTTCAAACCCTAATTAAAATTACCTGATAAGATATATATTAAAGATAATATAGAAATTATGAGGACAACACAACACCGCCTTTGCTGTAGAAGATGATCTGTGAAAGAAAGAAAAGAAGAGAAGGAGAAGGACAAGTGTACTGTACTGGCAAAGGGAGAGGAGAAAACTGAAATTGATTATTAGTATAAATAAATAAATCTTGAAATACGAAACGACAGATTTATAGAAGAGAGGAGAGAGGAGGAGAGAGGGGAGAGAAATATGAAAATTAAAGTTGTTTAATTTTTTTTCTGGAAAAGGGCCTAAAATACCCTTAAAGTATTGAAAATGGTATAAAATTACCCTTCATCCACCTGTTGGCTCCAAAATGCCCTTCCCACCCACCTATTGGGTCCAAAATACCCTTGTCATCCACCTTTTGGTTCAAAATTGACCACTTATTTAACGGTTTTTATTTAAACTATTTCAATATTTTTTAAAATACGTGACGCTCAACTATTTGTTATAATTTAACTTATTAGTGTAATTTATAAATCAATCCACTACCCACCCTTTACTAATTAAATCCCTCTAAATTAATGAACCCGTCACATTATTAATGCAAGCTAGTGCCAATTGAGTGTTGTAACGACCTGTTTAGTCGTTTTGAGCAGCAGATTTTATTTCTGGAAAAACTGTGTGAGTCGACGGAACTCACGACGGACCGTCATGGGCAGGACGGACCGTCGAGGGGGTCTCGTTCCAAAAGACTTGGACTTCTGAAATTTGGGTACTGAAATCGACTCTCTGAACTTGGCGACTTACCTGCAGGACGAACCGTCGTGGGCACGATGGACCGTCGCAGGTGTCTCGTTCCAGAACACTTAGACTTCTGAAATTTGGGTACTGAAATCGACTCTCTGAACTTGGCGACGGACCTGCAGGACGAACCGTCGTGGGCACGACGGACCGTCGCAGGTGTCTCGTTCCAGAACACTTAGACTTCTGAAATTTGGGTACTGAAATCGACTCTCTGAACTTGGCGACGGACCTGCAGGGCGAACCGTCGTGGGCACGACGGACCGTCGCAGGTGTCTCGTTCCAAAAGACTTAGACTTCTGAAATTTGGGTACTGAAATCGACTCTCTGAACTTGGCGACGAAGTGCAGGACGGACCGTCGTAGGCACGACGGGCCGTCACAGACTTCTTAAACAAATTGAGTCCATGACAAACCTGCATGACGGACCGTCGCAGGCACGACAGGCCGTCACAGACTGCGTAATCCCAGTTGGAGTCGGATTTCTGGTTAAATTTTAAAGGGGCGTTTGG
>NC_028640.1:33342397-33425439 GCF_001406875.1 Solanum pennellii
TTATGTTGATATTAAATTGAAATGTTAAGGTTTAGATTGGTTGGTTCGCTCACATAGGAGGGTAAATGTGGGTGCCAGTCGCGGCTCGGTTTTGGGTCGTGACAGTCAAGACCCAATGAAATTCCGCAATACTATTTACAGGGACATAAACATCATCCGTCAAGTGTCAAAGCATCCCAGAAGGTATAGCATACCCTTTCATTATGTCAATAATTTAATCCTCATATTCACTAGAATTGTCAGTGTCTGTTTTGAAAAAACAACTAGTGATGGTATATTGATATTTAGAATGAATCTGTTGCATCGACTTCTTACCCAAATAGTAAAATATGACATCCACATACTGCACACATAGATGAAACAAGTGTATCAATTTAATTGTATATATTCATGTACTAAACAATATACATAATAGTGGGCATGGATTTACCTCATCATTCCAGCACCTACTGGGTTGGGACATTACGTAGAATCAGTCCTTATTCATTGAAAATGCAACTACTAAATCAAGTTGGTCAAATTCAAGTTTTGAGCAATTGGCTAAGTAGTGATCCTCCTTGTTTCCTCTACAATTGTGTAGTCATTATAAATCATTATTTATTGAACAACAAGAAGAAATTCTAATAATATTTGAACGGCCTTACTTTACTTACTTTTTTGCATGATGCTTGTAAAGACCCCCCNGTTTATCCATTGCGAGAAGGATGACATTAGTTCAGTTGGACCCTCGCCGTCAATGTTAAAACCTTCAAATGAATATTGTAGCTTCATATCACAACTGACAACTTCAAGTTTCTTCCGTTTCTTTTTCGCTTTCGCTTTTTCTTTTTACTTCACCTTCTCCTTCTCCTTCTCCTTCTCCATCTCCTCTGCCTTCTTCTTCTTCTCCTTCTCATGTTTTGTCTTCTTTTCCTTCTCCTTCTCTTCATTTGCCTTCTTCTTTTTCTCCTTCTCCTTCACCTGTTTTGCCTTCTTCTCCTTCTCCTTCTCTTTATTTGCCTTCTTCTCCCTCTCCTTCTCCTTCTCTTTATTTGCCTTCTTCTCCTTCTCCATTCTTCTCCATTTACTTCTCCTCCTTCTCCCTCTCCTCCTTTGCCTTCTTCTCCTTTTCTTTCTTCTCAATAATCATAGAAAGTGTTTGAGAAATAGATTTTTTCAGCCTCCTACATTTCAAAGGTTGTGAAGTCTTATTGGATCTTTGCACATCAATATTATAAGATATTTCCTTAAAAATATCAGTGAGTTTTTTTACACGCCTAATAAAATAATCATGTTGCTGCTCACATTCTTCGCATAAACAAAAAAAGCATTTCATGTTAGAAGAATTAGTTGTTGTCACAGATGAAACTTCTTGTATCATTTCATCTACAAGGTAAATAAAAAAAATTGAGATTTTACAATTCATTATAAAATAATAATAACAGTGTGTTGCAACCGATGGATAGTCTGTTGCGATAGATTATCATTATGTTGCCACATATGTACCTGCTGTTGCCCAACATATACATCTTATGTAGCAACAAATGCATCATATGTTGATACATCTGTACAAATTATTGCAACATTTGAATCTTATGTGGCAACAAATGACGAACATATCACTAATTTAGTGGCAACATACGCTAAATATATTTTGAATGTCTGAACAACACTATATTTCAAAAATCATATCAATAAAATGGCCAAAAAAAGAACAACAACAGCAACAAAAAACGACTTTTCACTTAATAATAACATTACAGATACAAATTCATTTCCTCAAAATAAGGATTTTTTGAGTTGACTGATTTTCTTTAAAAAATGATAAATAATACACACTATTAAGTCGATTATTCATTTTTACACCTGCATAATATTTTATTGTTCATTAATCCAAGATAAAAAATTCGAAAATTGTAAAGTATTTAAAAAAAATAACTTATCCATTTCTAGTAGAACACAATTACAGTTCAGAAAGATGAGAGAGTAATGGAGGATTGGAGAGGAAGAGTAACAACTACAGAGGAAGAGTAACGATGAATTTTCGAATTTTTAAGGAAGAAGATGAACAATACCCTAAGAGAGGAAAAAAAGAAGAGAGAGAAGAGAGGAAGGAAGATGAATTTTTTTTTTCTTTTAAATGATTTGGTTTGAATTATAAAATAATTTTTTTTTGTATTTTATAAAACATTAAATTTTATTCAAAATATTAATTTGATCCTATAATTAATTAATTACATTTTAAAGAAAATTTAACTTCTTTGATCAATCCGTCACCAAAAACAAAAACACACTTATTTGACACATTTTCTCAAATGAGTTCACTTACAATGAATCAATAATGTGAAAAATTGAGTTAGCTGGTTGGAAAATCCATCTGGAACTATAGTTCAATCCTAACAAATTACAAAATCAATTCTCAATCACCTCCAGATCTCATCGGAGATCGCTATATTCGCCGCGAATTCTGATTCGAGATTGTTACATCACATGGCAGGGGCGGCATCGGCGCTGTTCCTACTTGACATCAAAGGCAGAGTACTGGTTTGGCGTGATTTCCGTGGAGATGTCTCGTCCGTCCAGGCCGAACGATTCTTCACCAAGCTCCTTGAGAAAGAGGTTTTCTCTTGCTCTTTTTTCTGTTATCTCCAGATTTATTTGTCAACAAATAGTAAAGACAGATTTAGAATGTACAAGACTCAGTTGGTTCGGAATTGTAACTCGACAAAGAAGGAAATGCCACTGCTCGCTTGAAGCAGTATCTTTTCACTTTTCTTACTTTATAATATTGCCAATTGTATTTAACTTGGAAATGTAAGTTTTCCCCCGAGACTAGAATTATGCAAATCAATGCTTTTACTGGAGATGCTACATTTTAAGTCTAAATAGACTTTATCTAAGTCAATGCCTTTTAGTGGGAATGCTGCATTTTAATACTAAATAGAGTAAACAGGAATGAAAGACCGTTTTATAAGTGGTTTGGCCCGTTTGAAATCTTGTAGTTTGGTGTGCTCGTTGAAGCTTCTATCTGAGTTTTTATGCAAGCATGTGTGTGAATGACTTTCCATTGGTTAGGATGCCTCTTTTCTAGATGATGAAAATGTTGTGGAAAGAGAATCAAGTTAGGAAGTTATAGTTGAGTTGATACAGATTTCAATAGTTTCTTCGCATTCTGCAGGTTTATATTGATCTTCTTCTTGTTTCTTTCTTAGACAGCTGACTATGAACACTTAGTTGGAGAAGATGAGTTTACTTTTTCTGTCTAATTTAAGTGCTAAATTTTGATCACTTGCAGGGTGACCCTCAAGATCCTGTTGCATATGATAATGGCGTGACATATATGTTTATACAGCACAATAATGTATACCTCATGACCGCATCAAGGCAGAATTGTAATGCTGCTAGTATTCTTCTGTTTCTACACCGTGTTGTTGACGTAAGTGACATTGACATTTGCTTGCTTCACCTGATTTAGCGTAATTTCTATGCATGCAAATACTTCAATCACCAGATCTAAAATTCTAGTACATTAAGTTTTATTGTGAAGAAGAGAGAATAAAAAGTTTTAATCATCTATGCCAAAATTACCTTGCACTAATACATTTACAAAGCCTATTAAACTGCTCTTCTACCCCCCCAACTAACCAACTGTCACCAAAATTTGGCGTTGTGACCTTCGTATTTGAAGCCACAGAGGTCATCCAAAAGAGAGGTACTGTAGTATGAAGAGACAATAGATAGTAACAAAAACAATGGATAGTAGCAGAATACTAGTACCCCTATTTAATACTATGATCAAATAACACGAAACTACAAATATAACATAAATTGAAGAACAAAAAACTACAAGAGTAGTATTACAACTATTAGTAAGGGAAACAAGACAATGCACTCCTACCTACTAGTATGGACGCACTACTACTCCCTCTATACCATTTTATGTGGCACCGTTCAATTTGGCATGGTGTTTAAGGAAAAAAGAAAGACTTTAGAAACTTGTGGTGTAAAAGAATCTTTAAATATTTATGTGGTGGTAAATCATTTCATTAAGGATAAAGTTAAAAGAAATTTGGAAGTTACTAGTTTCTAATTATAGTATTTTTGGATGGACTAACAAGGAAAGGGTGCCACATAAAATCGGACGGAGGGAGTACTTACGAACCCTTCTGCCCTAGTTCATGTCCTTCACACCTTTCCATCCATGGTCATGTTCTCGGTATGCTGCAATTGCACCATGTCGTGTCTAATCGCCTTTCTCCAATATTTTTTCGGTTTACCTCTACCTTTCTTGAATCCATCCATAGACAACCTCTCACCATCTGCACTGGGTAATCATGCATCTCCTCATCACATGGCCGAGCCATCTCAACCTCGCTTCCCACGTCTTGTCTACGACCGAAGTCACTCCCACCTTATCTCAGATATTCTCAGTTTTAATTCTATCTCTCCTAGTATACTAACACATCCATCGCAACATCCTCATTTGTAATGTGAGAGTTCTTGATTGACAAACACCCTGCACCATACAACATAGTTGGTCTAATCACCACTCTATTAAACTTGTTCTTAAGTTTAGGTGACATCTTCTTATCACATTGGACTTCGGATGCAAGCCTTTATTTCATCCCGTGCACCAATATGGTGAGTGACATCCTTCTCTATCTCTCTATTTCCTTGGATAATAAACCCAAGATACTTGAAACTATGTCTCTTATGGATGGCCTATGCATCAAGCCTCACTTCCACGTTAGCTGCATGTATCACATCATTGAACTTACAGTTTAAGTATTCAATCTTGGTTTATGTTGCGTGTACTCTTCATTTTTCCAACCGACCCATCTCGATGTGAGTGGTGTGGGTGTGGGTACGGGGTGCGTGTCGGATTCGGTCAATCCAATTTGGATACTTTGACCAGATCCGAGAAAGAAAATGGGGCAGAAGAGATCAATTTCATGGCCGGCGAAAGTTGACAACTTCTCTCCTTTGAAGTTGTCACAAGGTTTGGTTGCTCCATGGAAAAGAATAGTGAAGAGGCAAAGCTTACAAGAATAGAGTGAGAGAGCAGGCAAAGTTTTTTTTGTACATGAATAGAGAGGACGCGAAGGCTCCATGGAAAGAATAAAGAATTTAAAGTCTTTTCTTGATTAAGAAGAGAGAGCTTTTTTTCTTGAAAAAGAACAGAGCATGTTTAGGGATCTTGGGAGAAGAAAGGACAACATACAACAGTTTAATGAATTGTACTATCCAATTAAAGTTAGACTATATATATATTATATATACATATATATATATATAAATGACTATTTCTTTTTTATGATAAATAAAAGGAATTATAATTTTTTAAAAATTAATTAGTAACAAGTGATAATTAATTTATGTTTTTGAATTTGTACATCTATAATTGATATGCTTTTAAGTATAGATTTTACAAGATATTTATTATTATTATTATTATTATTATTATTATTGTTATTATTATTATTATAATAATAATAATAATTATAATAATAATAATATTGACTAATTTTAGCCGAATCCCCGCACCCGTATCCATACTCGGATTCACACCCCCAAATCTTTAAATTTAAATTTTGCCAAATTTGACTCTTGGATTCGCATCCGTCTCGAATACCCGCACCCAAGTCCGAGCAACTTAGGTCTTGGTTTTGCTGAACCTGAACCCTTTAGATATTGTCTCCACACCTCCAACTTAGCATTAACTCTGTTGTGAGCCTCTTCAATAAAAACTACATCATCCACAAAATAACATACACCATGACACCTCACCTCTTGACTCAATATATCCATCACCAAGGCAGGTAAACACGGGCTAAGGGTTGATCCCTAGTGCAACCCCATCAAAACAAGAAAGTGATCCAAGTCTCCTCTCACTGTGAGTCTTAGCTCCATCGTACATGTTCTCAAAGTGACCTAGTGTACAACATTGGTACACATCTAGCCTCCAATCACCTCCATAGAACCTCCTTGGCATCCTCCATGTGTAAGTCCTTCCTCTCCCTATACTGCTCCACACTCTCTTTACGAGATGAATGACTTTTGTAGTCAAGCGTCCTAGCATAAGTCCGAACTGGTTCTCGGAAAAAGTCACGACCCTCCTCACCCTCATGTGCACCACCCTTTCTGAAACCTTCATAGTGTGGCTTAGCAACTTGATACCCTATAGTTGCAGTTTTGAATGTTACCATTGTTCTTGTATAGTAGAATAATCATACTCCATCTGCATGCTTCAGGCATCTTTGCTGTCTTAAAAATGAAATTAAACAACTCAGTCAATTTCTATGCATGAAGTAAATTGAATCATCAGATTTGAACTTCTGGTAAATGAAGCTTTACAAAGAAGAGAAGAGGAGATTTTTATTATCCGATCCATAATGAATTACCTCACACTAAAACATTCATAGAGCCTATGTAAGCGTTCTTCTGAGTTCTAACCACCTGCCTGACCAACACCCATGCCAGTCACATGACCCTTTAACTATCTTTAACAAATCAACTATCATTATACAGAAAATATCTACTTATTTCAATTGCATTTAAAAACACGTGCTCTTAGTATGCTGGGTTGAGATGAATTTATTTGTTGAGTAGTTTGGGAGAATTATTCATTTGTTTTTATTTGGTTTGTTGCAGGTCTTTAAGCATTACTTTGAAGAGCTAGAAGAGGAATCCCTACGAGATAATTTTGTTGTAGTGGTACAAGGGACATTTGATTTCTTTTTAAAAAAAAAGTGTGGCTGGAAAAGAATCATTAGTACTGGATGTGACTGGAATTATGTTGTCTTGTGCAGTATGAATTACTTGATGAAATGATGGACTTTGGTTATCCTCAATATACCGAAGCAAAAATTCTCAGTGAGTTTATAAAAACTGATGCATATAGAATGGAGGTTACACAAAGGCCTCCAATGGCAGTTACAAATGCTGTGTCCTGGCGCAGTGAAGGGATCCAATACAAGAAGAATGAAGTAAGTTTTGTGTTATATTTAATAGACAACTTTTTTTAGTGGCCTATATTTAGTTTTGTTTTTCTTTCAGGTATTTTTGGATGTTGTGGAGAGTGTTAATATACTTGTTAATAGCAATGGGCAAATAGTGAGGTCAGATGTTGTCGGTGCATTGAAGATGCGGACATACTTGAGGTATGCTTTTCTCCTTGATATAGCTGTATTTATGCATGTATGTGTCACTCTTTGCTTATTCGTACTTGTATCGGTAAAAGGGAAATGTCAGCGTATGATTCCCTAGCATGGGTGGGTGATAAATATTTATTTCATGTCTATAGGTGGTAAAAGATTTTTGACTTTATCCTGTCATGGTAATAAAAAAATCATATTTGCATTCGATCTTAATCCAAGCCAGCCCCAGAAAATTCTACATCAACTGCTTACTTTTCTCTCTATGAATCACCCCAAAAAAAATCAAGTTCCGTACTGGCTTCTTCTCGCCATCATAACCAGCAATGTTCTAGGGTGTGTTGGGCATGGAGGAAAACATTTTCCAAAAAACGTTTTGGAATTTTCTCATGTTTGGTTGGCCAACTTTTTTAGAAAATATTTTCTCTTGGTAAACAAGTTCCTTAAAATTGAAAAATTGGTGAGGCTGTACTCTGGACTATCAATACTATTAAGGTGGAAGTACTGTTTTTAAAAGAACTTTTGCACTATTTTTTCTTGATATGGAAAGTGGTGTTGATTTCCTATACGACGAATAGCACTAAGACAGTGTTAAGATTACATTCGAATTCTGTGCAAGAAAGGGTTGGGGAGAAAAATTTGGGTCAAAATAATAATGAAAACCCCAGGGAAGAACTGTAGTATACAAAAGTTTCTATCACCTAATGTTATCTTCTCTCTCAAAAAAAAGTTTGTATGATCTGTAGCAGGGGTTCAACATCATCTATTTACTCCAATTTACAACAAAAAGAAATCAAAAGTAGATAGTCCAATCTGGTCTTCAGAATGGAGTTGTTACAAACTTCAAAACATTTATTGTTCCTTCTCTCCTGATGCACCACCAAATATGGGCAGGTGTAATTTTCCGTGCCTTCTTCAATCTCTTAAATAGGTACTTTTTATGCCAACGGAACATCATATCAGAGTTCAACATTGGCATGACCTATTCAAGGCCTAAATAATATAAAACATCTACCATATCTGTCAAGTGAAATAACATTGAAGGAAATGATGGTTACTAGACTCTTCCTTTACACACAAATAACATCTATTGACTAGTTGGATGCCCCTCCTTTGTAGATTATCTTGGAATGAAGCAGCTTCTCTGTTCACTAACCACACAAAGCACATTACTTCCACTGGTGCTTTGGAGTTCCACACTTGCTTCCATGGGCCATGTGTGTATTGGTTCTTGATAGCAAAGAGTGATGGGACTTCTCTATGAAACGACCATGTCGTTGCCCCTTCCATATCAAGCTATCCTAACTGTTGTCAAGCTCTTTAAATAAGTTAGAAGACCAACAACTTCTACTGAACTCTCCTTTTCCCTTTCATTTGGATTCCCTCTTAGAAGTATGTTCCAGTTCTCTCCTTCCTTGCTTTGTGCTTCAGTGAGGTTTGTATCTCGTGTTATACTAAAACAAATAGGAAATTGATCTTTGAGAGGGAAATGGCGAATCTTGGTGTCCGTCCAGAAAGAGACTTTTCTGCCATTGCCCACTTTGATACCAATGTTAGCTGAGAAAGCAGGCCTAGAGTCCTGATATTTCTCCATATACCTACTCCTTGTGGTGGACATCCCATATAAGGGGACCATTCATTTAGGAGATCATGTTTTTCTGTTGTAACTTTCCTCCAAAAAGAACTAAGAAGTACGTTCAAAGTTGATTCTCCATAACCATTTTATTTAGGGCCTGTTTGGAAGGACCCCCTGGTAATTGAATTTCGTCTAAATGATTGGGAGGTTGAATGAGTAGCAGACTTACTTCAGGCCTTGAACCTGTTCCTTGGCACCAATGCAGAGTCCGACAAACCAATTTGGAAATTGCATAGTAGGGGAGTTTTTACAGGAAAGTCTTGTTACTGGGAAAGGAACACCAACCACTCTTTGACAATAGGTTGGCCCTGGAAATTAATATGGAAGATCAAGATCCTTTTAAAACTTGCTTGCTTCACTTGGATGGTAATTTGAAGCGCTTGTCTAACCCATGAAGTGCTACAAAGAAGTGGTATACATATCTGCTCAAGGTGCTATATGTGTGAACAAGAGGCTGAAGTAAATGACCATTTATTTTTGCATGGCTACAGATTTGTGGAACATGTTCATTTGTAAACTCGGGATTAATTGGACAATGCCCAGAACCACCTTTGAGGTACTAACACACTGACTAGGAATTGGGAAGAGAGGATCAAAGGAAGATTGGTGGAAAAATGTACCTGCTTGCATTTGGTGGACACTATGGCAAGAAAGGAATGAAATGTGCTTTGAAGGGAGGACTAGCAGTTCCTAGATGATCAAACATGAGATGCCTTAGTCTTTTGGTTTCTTGGTATAAGCAAGACTTAGTGGGGAAGTAGACAGTTTAGTGGAGTTTATAGGCTAACTGTAAATTTTTGAAAATTTGTTTTTGGATTGGAGAGTGATGGCACCCCCAGGGGTTTGTAAATCCCGTCTCATCAATTTCTTGATGAGTTCTTTTGTGTGAATACAAACTTACCTATTTCCAAAACAAAATAAAAATAGGAGAGTGCCATGGCAAGAACCGATAGAGCTGAAGCATAACATTGACGAGTCTTAGGTAGTGTGTTGTGACTTCAATGCACTAGATATCCGTCAGAGAGAACAACTTGTCACAGACTGACCGGTGAGCCGGTGCTATGTCAAATTTCTCATCCTGCATTGAAGAAATGGAGATGTTGATCCTCCTTTATGTGGAGGCTCTTTCACCTGGAGAAAGGGAGAGAATAATATTTGTGCTTCTAGAATTGAAAGATTTGTATATTGTGCAAAGTGGGGAGAGAATTTTACACAGATAAATTTAAAGCAGTCTTCCCAAAATTGCTTTAGATCATAATCCTATTGTGTTTTCCTGTGGAGATGAAGGGTGGAAAAAGTCTTATTTTAAATTTGATACATGGTTATTAGAGGTGGAGGGTTTCTAAGAGAAGGTGAAAGATTGGTGGGAGTCATTTAGTGTGCCTGACAGACCAGGTTATAATTTGGCTGAAAAGTTAAAAATGTTGAAAGTGAAGCTTGAGGAGTGGAGCAAAAATAATAAGGGGAACTGGAAAAAAAGGAAGGAAGAAATTCTCAATCAAATTTCTAATTTGAAAACAATTCAGGAACAAAGGCCCCTCCCTTACAGATGATGAACTGCTGCAAAAGACAGACCTGGGCATGAAATTTGAAGAAGTAGCAAGGAAGGAAGAATTAGCTTGGAAGCAAAGAACAAGAATCCATTGGCTAAAACAAGGTGACAAAAACACAGGACTTTTTCATAGAATTGCTACTTCTCATAAAAGATTCAACTGTGTATGCCAATTGGAAGTGGATGGAGCTGTTCCTAAGGATCAAGTTGTGATCAAAGAGGCCGTGCATAATTTCTATAAAAACCTATACACAGAGGAAAAACAAGTGGGACCTGAGTTGATATTGCAGGAGGCTACAATGACCACTAAAGAAGAAAAAATATGGCTGCAGAGACCTTTTGAGGAAGAAGAGATAAAGGGTATCTTTGAACTTATGTGCAAAGGAGAAAGCCCTAGGTCCTGATGGATATCCAATTTCAGACTGCTTTTTGGGCCCTGTTGAAGGAAGACATCACCAATGCACTTCAATTTTTTTCATTCTAATTAGATTTTTGAGAAGAGCTTTAATGCATCTTTTATTGCTTTAATCCCAAAGAAATCTGGAGCATCAGAGTTGAAGGATTTTAGGCCAATCAGCGTGGTTGGGGGAGTCTACAAGATCATTGCTAGATTGTTGGTTGAAAGACTAAAAAAAGATGGTGTCGAAATTGATCAACAAACATCAAATGACTTTTGTTAAAGGGAGGCAAATCATGGATGCAACACTCATTGCTAGTGAATGCATTGACTAAGTGGTGAAAGGAGGAGCCCCTGGTCTAATGTGCAAATGAGATATTCAGAAAGCCTATGACCATGTGAATTGGTCTTTCCTCTTGAATACTCCCAGGCAAATGGGATTTGGCAGCAAATGGATGAAGTAGATTGAGGTATGTATAAAAGAAGTCAAGTTTTTTGTCCTTGTGAATGGGGAGCCCAGGGGCTTTTTGAATAAAAAAGAGGGCTGAGACAGGGTGATCCTCTTTCCCCTTTCTTATTCTTTTTGGCAATGGAAGATTTTGATAGTATGATGAGGATTGCAACACAAAACAGATAGATTAGAGGCTTTCAGGTCAGAGATAGAGTGGGGGAAGAAAAAGAAGTGTCATATGCTTTATGCAGAGCATATTTTGATTAGCTACATTAGTAGTCTCTTTCTGGTAAATGAGGTCCCTCAGATCCAACAACTAGCAAATATATTGGGATGCAGAGTGGAGCATTTGCCAACCATATACATGGGAATGCCCCTGGGTAGTAAACACAAAACAATGGAGATACGGAATGGTATTTTGGTGAAAACGGAAAGAAACTTGTTAGATGGAAGGTACAATACCTATCCCTAGGGGGTAGATTGATTCTTATAAACTTTGTTCTGGACTCTTTGCCAACCTATGTGATGTCCTTGTTTCTAATCCCAACAAAGGTGGTGAAAAAACTAGACAAGTTTAGAAGGAATTTCCTATGGAAAAGCAATAAGGAGGGGAAGGGTTATAACTTAGTTAACTAGAAGAATGTTCTTAGCAAAGAAAGAGGGGGTTTAGGGATCAGAAATTTGAGGCTGCGAAATGAAAGCCTTTTGATGAAATGGCTGTGGAGATACACTGAGGAAGATGCAACTCTTTGGAAGGAGGTTATAGTAGCAAAATATAGAGAACTAAATCCCCGGTGTACAAAAATCACCTATGAACCATATGGGGTAGGGGTATGGAGGACAATTAGGAACCTATGGTCACAAATGAAAGGGAATATGTATCTTAAGGTGGGTAATGAAAACAAAACTAAATTTTGGAAAGATGGCTAGATAGACCATACCTCTCTTAGAGAACTTTTTCCAGATTTGTTTCTAATATGAGAGAACTCTGATGCTAGAGTCGGTAATTGTTGGACAGACATTGATGGGACATATCTTTAAGAAGACTACTTAATGAGTGGGAGATGTAGAGGGTGACAGCGCTACTGGAAAAACTAGCTGGAATGATTATAACTACAACAACAGACAAGATCCTGTCGAAACATAGTAAGGATGGAGTCTTCTTAGTCAACAATGCCTCAAAAGAAAACTACTGGGATGACAGGGGCCCAAAATATAATTGGAACTACTTTTGGAAGAGTGACATTCCTACAAAAGTAAAGTGTTTCACCTTATTAGTGATAAAGAGAGCATGCTTAACAGGAGAAGTTCTACAAAAGAAAGGCAGACAATTGGTCCCTAGGTGTTTTTTTGCGCAACGGGACAGGGAAACAATAATCATCTCTTCATGCATTGTAAGTTTACTGCTCAAATTTGGAACTTGTTTCTCAACATCACAAGCATGAACTGGATAATGCCAAGAACGTACATCAGATATATTGAGCTGCTGGATTAGGAGGGAGGCAGTAAGAGTCAAAAGAGATGGTGGAAGCTAATACCATCGTCATGTGATAGGAAAATCTGTAATTATCCTTTTTTGGAGGTAGCCAACATACCCATAATGCTGAAGAATTCAACCTTACCAGTTAAAAAAAAAAGAAGATCCAACTCTGGTTTACAGGAAAGTTAAGCGATTTGCTTATGTGAATATTCACCAGCAAGAACAAAAATGGAAAAAATTGGATCACCTTGCCCAATGCCCTTGTGAGTAGTTAGCAATTTTGTGGAGATCCATTAATGAGAACTGAGGATCTGACTGTGCCGATGCAGTACCAAATCTCCATTTTTGTTCTTGCTAGCAAATAAACTCTGTGGAGAGCCATTAATGAGAACTGAGAATCTGATTGTGCTGATGTAGTACCAAATCCGTGGTGCGGCTTCCTATCAAACCTGTTAGAAATATGCATAAGAACTGCATCAGTCCAAATTGTATGTATTGTAGGGTAGTTATTTACTGTGTAGTAGTTAAATTCTATCTTATCCTTATCCTTAGTTTTATAATCTTATCCTTAGGAGTTGGTTTACTTGTAAAAACAATAAATATCTATGTTATAATGAAGTAAGTAGTTTTGCTTTTCATAAATTTTTTCTTCACTAATATTCTTACTTGTTCAATAACAAAAGAAGATTATATTATTATGTTTTTCCTTCCCTGAAAACTAACAATTGGTATCAGAGCATTTATTTCTTGAGGGATCCGTGGATGTTTTGATTGTAATCAACAAGACAAGTTTATCAATCATGGAAGCAAAATCAAGTTTTTCTGTAATAGCACCACCTGTTTTAATGGTGATAACTATCAGATTTGGGCGGTAAGGATGGAAACATATCTAGATGCCATGGATATGTGAGAGGCAGTCGAAGAGGATTATGAGGTTCCTCTATTGCCTAACAATCCTACTATGGCCCAAATCAAAAACCATAAAGACAGGAAAACCAAAATCAAAGGCAAAGACCTGTTTATTTTCAGCAGTATTTTCTTCAATCTTCACTCGAATTATGTCTCTAAAGTCAGCAAAAGCCATCTGGGATTATCACAAGGCAGAATACAAAGGGGATGAAAGGATCAGAGGTATGCAAGTGCTAAATCTTACAAGAGATTTAGAGATACAGAAGATGAAAGAAACTGAAACCATCAAAGATTACTCTAAAAGGCTATTAAACATAGCAAACAAGGTAAGATTGCTTGGTTCCGTGTTTAATGATTCACGTATTGGTGAAAAGATTTTGGTAACTATGCCAGAAAGATTTGAAGCAACCATAACTACTTTGAAAGACACGAAGGATCTGTCCAAGATCACCTTCACAGAGTTATTGAATGCTTTGGAAGCACAAGAACAACGAAGAGTCATGAGAGAAGAAGGAAATACAGAGGGAGCATTGTCTGACAAGCCTCAAGATGGAGGCAAAAACAAAAAGAAGAAGAACAAGAATAATGGTGAAGGCATTTCAACAAGTACTACCAAAGGAAAAACTGGTCACTCAAAGAAAAGTTATCCTCCTTGTAAGCATTGTAACAAGAAAGGTCATCCACCATATAAATGTTGGAGAAGGCGTGATGCTAAATGTAGTAAATGCAATCAACTTGGGCATGAAGCTATAATTTGCAAGAACAATAGTCAGCAACAAGAAGAGGCTAAAATTGTTGAGGGTGAGGAGGAAGATCAACTCTTTGTTGCTACATGTTTTTCAAGTAGATCATCTAGTGAGTGTTGGCTGATAAATAGTGGATGCACTAATCATATGACAAATGACATGTCTCTCTTTAAGGAATTGAAGCCCACGACCATTATTAAAGTCATAATAGGTAATGGTCACCATCTTTCTGTAAAAGGGAAAGGAACCATTGCTATTCCAAGTAATTCAGGTACTAAAACAATTTCTAATAAGCTTCATGGACCTGACATAGATCAAAACTTGCTTAGTGTTGGTTAATTGATGGAAAAAGGCTATAAGTTAAATTTTGAAGATAATCGTTGCTTGATCAAGGATGCTTCAGATCAAGAAATGTTTAAAGTAAGAATGAGAGGCAAAAGTTTTTCATTAGATCCATTTGAGGAGGAGCGTGTTGTTTTTTCAGCAAAAGAAAGTATTGCAGAAGTATGGCACAAGAGACTCGGACACTGTCACTATGAAGGGTTGGTTAAATGCAAAAAATGAAAATAGTTAAGGACTTGCCTGTTTTAGAAGTAAATTCTTAAAATTGTCTTGCGTGTCAATATGGAAAACAAAACAGACTTTCATTTTCAAAGACAACTTGGAGAGCCTCGAACAAATTGCAATTAATTCATACTGATATAGCAGGATCACAAAGGACTCCTTCACTAAAAGGTAGTCTTTACTATATCATTTTTGTAGATGATCTAACCCGCATGTGCTGGATTTATTTTTTCAAGCATAAGTCAGAGGCTTCTAATGTTTTTCGGAAGTTCAAAGCAGAAGTAGAAAATGAAGCCAACGGTAAAATTCAGTCCGTAAGAACAGATAATGGAAAGGAATACACTTCTTACCAGTTCGACATGTTATGTGAGGACGCAGGGATTCATCATTAGCTTACTACTCCCTATACTCAACAACAAAATAGAGTAAGCGAGAGAAGAAACAGATACATTATGGAGATGACCAGATGCATGTTGCACGAGAAGAACTTGCCAAAGAAATTTTGGGTAGAGGCAGCAAATACATCAGTTTTTCTTCAAAATAGGCTTCCCACAGAGGCAGTGAAAGACCAAACTCCATTTGAAGCTTGGTATGGATTTAAACCATCATTAAATTTTCTTAAAGTGTTTGGTTGTCTCTGTTTTTCCTTCATTCTTCAGGTTAAACGAGATAAACTAGATAAAAAATCTTTCCCAAATATTTTTATTGGATATTGTTCAGTTTCAAAGGCATATAAAGTCTTCCAACCACAAACTGAAAATATAATCTTTAGTAGAGATGTGAATTTTATTAAAAATGAAGAGTGGTGTTGGGAAGACTCGAAGAAATTTGTCGTTAACACTTCTGACAAAGCAAAAAAGTCTCCTACCCAGTTTTTTAAGAAGAAATATCACTCTCATGGCAGGATGAAATAATGGATCATTTACCATTCAATGGTACTCGACAACTCAGTGATATATATCAGAGATGCAATGTAGCAGTATGGGAACCTGCTGGGTATAATGAAGCCAAAAATGATGAAAAATGGGTTGCTGCAATGAAAGAAGAGTTGTTTATGATTGAGAAAAACATGACTTGGTAGCTTGTTGATCAACCTGAAGACAGAAAGATAATTGGGTTGAAATAGGTATTTAGAACCAAGCTAAATGTCGATGGTTCAATGAATAAGCATAAAGCAAGACTTGTAGTTAAGGGGTATGCTCAAATTTTTGGTGTGGATTATTTTGATACATTTGCACCAGTAGCTAGGCTTGACACGATCAGGTTATTTCTTGCTCTTGCTGCACAGTTGGGTTGGAAAGTGTATAAGATGGATGTCAAATCAGCATTCCTTATTGGCTTTCTACAGGAAGAAATTTATGTTGAGCAACCTGAAGGCTTTGTGAAGAAAGGAAATGAAGACAAAGTTTATAGGTTAAGAAAGGCACTTTATGGACTTAAACAGGCACCAAGGGCCTGGTATGGTCGAATAGATGGCCATTCTTGGCTTAGGCTTTGAAAAGAGTCGATCATAATCTACTCTTTATGTTAAACATCATGGCATTAATATTCTTGTTGTGTCTATATATGTGGATGATGTACTAATTACAGGAAGCAATACAAGGCATATCGAGGATTTCAAGCAAGAAATGATGCAAGCCTTTGAGATGACTGATCTTGGTCTAATGTCTTATTTTCTTGGTATGGAAATCAAGCAGGGACAAGATGAAGTTTTCATTTGCCAGAAGAAATATGCTAAGGAAATTCTCAAGAAATTCAACATAGAAGATTGCAAGGAGATGAATACTCCTATGAACAAAAAAGAGAAACTAAGCAAGAATGACGGAGCAAAGAAAGTGGAGGAAACGTACTTCAGAGGCTTAGTCGGTTGTTTGATGTATCTCACAGCTACAAGACATGATATTTTGTATGCTGTAAGCATTCTATCGAGGTTCATGCATTGTGCTATTGAGGTGCATCTATAAGCAGCAAAACGAGTTGTTAGATACATCAAAGGAACCATCAATTATGGTGTCAAGTTTCAAAAAAAATAAATTTGGAACTACTTTGGGTATTCTGATAGTGATTGGGCTGGATCCGCAGATGACATGATGAGCATGTGGTTATTGTTTCAATCTTGGCTTAGGAATGTTTTCGTATTGCTCAAAGAAGCAGGACATTGTGGCTCAATCCACTGCAGAGACGGAATTTGTGGCTGCAACAACAGCTTTAAATCAAGCATTGTGGTTCAGGAAAATTTTTGGTGATCTACACATGAATCAGACAAAAGGAACTGAAGTATTTGTGGACAATCAATCTGCAATAGCAATTTTTCATAATCCTGTATTTCATGGGAAAACAA
The DNA here is from genome assembly GCF_001406875.1 of Solanum pennellii. NCBI lineage: Eukaryota > Viridiplantae > Streptophyta > Magnoliopsida > Solanales > Solanaceae > Solanum > Solanum pennellii. The sequence continues at coordinate 33,359,607 of NC_028640.1, forward strand.
AACACTTCAACATCAAGCTTTTCTTGTTGAGGGAAGTGCAAAATAATGCTTACATGATTCTCCTCTATTGCAAAACTGAAGAGCAGCTGACTGATATCTTCACCAAACCATTGTCAGGCAATAAATTTCAACTTCTCAGGCAAAAACTTGGAGTTTGCAGCTCTTAAAGCAAGGAGGAGTGTTAGAAATATGCATAAGAACTGCATCAGTCCAAATTGTCTGTATTGTAGGTTAGTTATTTACTAGGGTAGTTATTTACTGTTTAGTAGCTAAATTCTATCTTATCCTTATCCTTAGTTTTTTAATCTTATCCTTAGGAGTTGGTTTACTTTATAACTCCTATAAATATTTTTGTTATAATGAAGTAAGTAGTTTTGCTTTTCATATATTTTTTCTTCACTAATATTCCTACTTGTTCAATAACAAAAGAAGATTATATTGTTATGTTTTTCCTTCTCTGAAAACTAACAAAACCTCATGTCTTTTAGTATGTCTAAAAGGAAACCCCAATTAACAGGATTGTACACCTTCTCAATGTCGAGCTAGCACATGTTACCTGTATTTTTCTCCCTTTGTGTGAAATCAATGCATTCATTTGCAATAAGTGCCTCATCCATACTCTGTCTCCCTGTCAAAAAGGCCATCTGAGAGTTGGAAATTAGCTTTGGCAAACTCTTTTCAACCTTTCTGTGAGCAATTTTCAGTTTTTTTTTTTGGACAGAATGAAATCAGGCCTCCCCTGAATTACAAATGAATGCAACTATCCACCAATCATTTCCTCAAAGCCTTCTTTCTCGAGCCACCAATTTTCAAATTTGAAGTACGTGTTGTTGCTTCCCATTTCCGTCATTGTAAAAGTAGAGGTGTATAGTCAGAAATAATTTTTGGCAAGGTTAGCTGCTTCATAGAATTAAACAACTGTTCTCTCTTAATTGTATTTAGCTTATATAATTGTTAAAGTAAACTTCAATCAAAGAAAATTCCTATCATTACTATAGGTGGAAAAGGTGAGATCTTTGGAGCTAATTTTGAGCTTAGAACATCAGCTGGGGACAGTGAAAACAGGTAGGTACAGTTAATGTTATAAGGTGCAGAGCAACTGTACCTGTATAGCCAACATATATGGCTTTGCCAACAGACTTTTGGCCATTAATGTGTTAGATGGAGTATAATTTTCTCAACAGAAAGGGCTTGACCCTGTTGCATATAAGATTGATGATTGTAAGAACTCTGTTATTTATGGGGACATTTGTAGTGGTTCTTGTTTATGAAATTATACATCAGAAGTGTTAACTTCAGTAAAAGTTGAGAGTGATGCCCCTTTTCTGAAGATTAAAACAGTTTGTTCAGAAACCAAGATAAAGCCTAAAACCTCTGGGATGTTTCTAAATATAGTGTCCTGTCTGATCTTAAATTTTTTATTTATATGCTTTGAAATATTTCTAGCAGCGTGAAAAATATTCTATACTCATTATGATTTCTGCAATCACTAAGGTCGTATTCACATGTAAGTTGCAACCTTGTTCTCAGAGTCTTTCACTTGAGATCCACATAATTGAGTTGATGGAGTTCTTTCTTGCTGCATTTCCTCCTCATTTTTCTAATGAGCTGCCTCAATAGTACATCACTAGTGCATGTCTATGAAAACATCTTGGATTTAAATGTTAACTCGAGGACTGCATGCCTTTTCATATCCCTAAGGTTTTCACTAGTTTAAATGCAATCTAATTCCTGCTAAATGTAAACCAGCTGCAAAATGCCACCACGTCACTTTTCTTTAGTCTCAATTTTGAGATCTTGTTCTTTACCCAGCCATTTAATCCAGTGGTACTTCTCTGAAGCCATAATGTTTTTCTCTTGCAGTGGTATGCCGGAGTGTAAGCTTGGTCTGAATGATAGAGTATTGCTGGAAGCACAAGGACGTAATGCTAAGGGGAAGGCTATTGATCTAGATGATATCAAGTTTCATCAGTATGTGATTCAACTATATCTTTTGTTGTGTGTTATAACATATTTTTGCATATATTCTTTATGCAAGAATTGGCCCAATCTGGGTGTGGGAGTAGGGGGACAAATTATGATATTTTGGGAAATGTAGTATAATATTTTAAAACTTCCGATAAAGTAAGCAAGTGGGGGGAGAGTGGGTGGTCCTCAATTTTAACTGGAAAATCCTTGTTGCCCTTTTTAAAATGAAAAAATCTGAATGCTTTTCTATAGTATAACTTGACCACGTTAAAGTTGTAACCCATATCTCTCCCACTCAACCAATCTCCCTTCCACCTTACTTACTTCCTATTATGCTTGTCTCTCATTCTATAACTTCTACTTTAACTTAGGTGTGTGCGTTTGGCCCGATTTGAGAATGATCGTACTATATCATTCATACCTCCTGATGGAGCTTTCGAAGTTATGACCTACAGACTCAGTACACAGGTACAATAATGTTTTGGTGCTCTCTATCTGACTGAGATCTTTTTAGTGCCTTCATTGATTCAATAGGTTAAAACGTGAGTACTACTTACTATCAGGTAAAGCCTCTTGTGTGGGTAGAAGCCCAAGTGGAAAGACATTCTAAGAGCCGCGTGGAAATTCTGGTTAAAGCACGAAGCCAGTTCAAGGAGAGAAGGTATGTCCATTTGTACTATGCTACACACCTAATTGTAGCTGCATCATTTAATCTGTAGGAACTTGGATGACATGCATTATGATATTACAATGTGTTGCTGGTTAAGTTTTGAGTTTATTTGACAATTTCAGCACTGCAACTAACGTTGAAATTGAGTTGCCCGTTCCAACTGATGCAACTAATCCAGATGTTCGTACATCAATGGGATCATCTACTTATGCACCTGAAAAGGATGCATTGATTTGGAAGATAAAATCTTTTCCAGGTGGTAAGGTAAGCGTGCGCTTAGTCATAGCTGAAGGTTTAACTCGGTTATTTTTTGCCGTTTGTTCTCTCACTGAGATCTCTTTTATACTAATTCTTATTTCATTTTCAGGAATATATGTTGAGAGCAGAGTTTAGACTTCCCAGCATTTCAGCAGAAGAAGCAGTTCCTGAAAGAAAAGCTCCTATACGTGTGAAATTTGAGATACCATATTTTACAGTTTCGGGTATACAGGTGAGTCTTAAATAGCTGTAGTTCAGTTGGATTATTCAGTATTTTCCTTTTGTCAAATTCCTACAGCACTCTAGTAACATGTACACATTTACTCCATCGTATTGAGACACCATTATGAGTCGAGGATTCAATGCGTGAAGAGAAAATTAATTTAGAAATTAACTACTAATTACTGCCTGCTGGAAAAAAAGAAAAATAAAGAACTGAAAAAGCTAATACAATTAAATTAATAAACTGGAAAAATAAGAACAACAAGAGTCGGCTGAAGAAGAAAAAAATAAGAGGAAAAAAAGGGGAAAAGCTGAAAAAACTGAAAAAGAGTAAATAAGAGAAGCCAAAGGGTAAAAGCTGAAGAAAAAAAACTTACGCAGCACAGGGAAGAAAGACAGAAAGAATGGGGGGAAAATCCGCAGGAGGAATAATTCCACTTTGAAATAATTCAAGGGGTCATAGGTTGCCTGCAAAGTTGAAGTGTTCTTTGGGATTAACTGGACAAGTCCAGGGGAAAAAGTGTATTATCCCTATTTACTGTCCTTAAGAGGGAGCATGGTTTGGAGGCAGGTAGTAGTACAGTTGATAAGCTGAGGAACTCTAAAGGAGTTTTGTTTATAGTGACGTATGAGGTGATGAAGTCAACATAACCAACTTAAATGTGTAGGCCTGATTGTCCCTGCATCCTAAAGAAGAGAACCAACAATTGTTTGAGTCTTAACTCTTGAACTTAGTATTTAACGTCTCTGTCTGATCTTGTTCTTCTGGTTGGTGGCGGAAAATGTGATACAATATCATGCCTTTTATGACCTTCTTTGTGGGCTTAGTTTGGCGAATTTACCGCATCGACAGCCTAAATGTAATTTTGTTTTTTAGCTTTCCTTTTAGCTGGAACCGGTTATTTGCAAAAGTTGTGACCAATGTGGGATCCTCTAATGCATGCTAGGTTCGCTACTTGAAGATAATTGAAAAAAGTGGTTATCAGGCTCTTCCTTGGGTGCGATATATTACCATGGCTGGTGAATATGAGTTGAGACTTGCGTAAAACCACACCGAGATGATGATCCAATGCAATTAAGTTTGCCCGAGGCTCGGATAAGTCACGAGTTCCAATGCTTTGAGCTGTTTTGCAGGAGATGAACTGGTTTAGCTCATAGAGTTTAAGCAAATTGTTTTGTTGTGCCAATTTGTTATTTATTTGACTTTATTGCTTGTATGCTAGCCACATTTTCTTGTATAAAGATGTCTGCTGATTAAGTTCATGTTATTCCATATACTGCTGGAAGAAACGGTTTCAATGCTGTTTATTTGCTTAAACCCTAGACGAGTCACGACTGCTGGTACAGGCGGTCGTTTGTATGGTTTTTTCTGTTTTATCCTTGTTTATAGTAGCTTTGATTTGACGTCACATAGCAAGAATTTTTGGCAAATAGGTTTATACAGATTATTATTGTGATAGTATTAAGCTAGGATTCCATTTCTAGAGTGTTGGTCTTGTCATGGGATTACGAAGTACTGCTACTGGATACGTTTGATGGGAATTAGGGGTGTCAAAATGAACCCAAATATAGGTAATTCGTCCAATCTGCCTAGAAATTTATGAGTTGGTTTTAAGATACTTTGAATTGGGTTCAATCTCAAATCGTTCAAGCCTTAACCCATTTTAAGAGAATCTTTGGTTGAGCTCAATTTAATTTCCAATTTTACTTGTTTCAAGACTCTTTATTTGCATTGATGTAATTAATGTATGTTCCTACATTGACAATATGAATTACTATCTGCATCATCATCATTTGAAATTTAAGTTGTGATTATAAAAGTTAAATAATATGTCAAAAGTATTGAGATTGAGCGGATCAAATTAGGCGAGTCATGCATGACCCAAGCTATTTTTTAGTCTGCTTGAATCTAATGTATACTTGGGCTAGGGGTGTTCGTGGTTCGGTTTGGATCGGTTATTGGTTAAAACCTAAACCAAATCAATCTAGTCGGTTTTTTAAATTTCTAAAACCAAACCAAACCAAACCAAATGAAAAAAAATAACTATCGGTTTGGTTATTGACGGTTTGGTTCAGTATTTCTGTTTTTTTCGGTTTGAAAGTAATTAATTTTTAAGGACATATGTATCTTGATTAAAAAAACATCTAGTACATGAACAGTCCACATACGAGCTATTGTTGGTTCAATAAAGTAATTAAACAATACTAAAGTTATCATTACATGAACAAAGTTATTAAGTGTGTGACTATCTTATGAAAGATGTGGTAGGTAATAAATTTTGATGGAATTGAAATTAGGATGGTAATTGAGCAAAAATGTAAGTGTTAGGCTTGAGAAAATTGTAAAGTTAAAGACTTAAGTTATTTAAAATTTAACAAAATATTTATATTTATTTATAAATAATATATAAATAATTAAAAAATTATATTTCTAATTTATCGGTTTGATTTGGTTGTTTTTGCAGTTAGTTTTTAGTAAAACCAAAACCAAACCAAATAGTATCGGTTTTAAAAATTTAAAAATTAAACCTAACCAAATCAAACAAAATATCAATTTTTCTAATCGATTTGGTTCGGATTACGGTTCGATTTGGTTGTTTTACCATAACCATGAACAACCCTACAGTTAAGCAGATCATGATCAAATTCAATCCATTTTAATATGAGTAAATTTCTCCAATTTCAATTCAATTCACCCATTTGACATCCCACGAGGAAATATTGTTTTTGGGAGATGGATTATGATGATGGCTGTTATAACTAGGTAGTTTGTGAAATGGAAGACGTATTTGGAACACCCACCGCAGAAATGTATGAAAATACTACTGTTTGATGTGAAATTAATGAAGGTCATGTTGTATAATGGAAAATGGATTGACAAATTGGAGAGAAACATGCTACAACAAGTTATATTTTTTTTACACTAATGATGCAAATATTTCCTACTTGACCAAAAAAAAAAACATTGTCATTAGCATCGAATGCATGAGGTCGAAAATTTGTATCTTTCAAAAAAGTTGTTTAAAAAATGAGACATAAATCTCATGGTTAACAATCATGGAATACAAGTATGTACACGATTAAAAGAAGAATCTAACTGTATGATTTTCATGTCTTCGTTTTGAAAATTTATCAGTCCACTTGAGCCAAGAAAATATTGTATTGTAAAAGAAAGAAACTACAAAAGCATATTCACTATTTCCTTTAAATAAATAAAAAAACATGTAACTGATCGATAAAATATTAAAAAAATAAATCCTCCTTTCTTAGTTAAAATTTGGAAATTCTTGAAAAGTCATTAGTCAAATCGACGGTCAACCCCGAGTTAGCGGGCATTACGAGGGTGTCACGCCTTCTCGGAATGTATATTTGAACTTCAAATTCTTTTCAATCGATTTTTATCTGTTTTAAATCTTTTCGAAAATAATTTTATGGACTTTTACGAAAAATCAAGTGGCAACTCTGTTAATTTGAGAAATCAACTTCTCTTAAATCATAAGATTAATTGATTTCTCAAAACTTAGTCTTTTTTTCTTTTACTAAATATTTTTCGTAAAATAAAAATGACGACTCTGTTGGGGATTAATTATGTTCTAACCAAAAGGATTTGACTACTTTGACTAATTGCTATTATTAAATTGCTTATATATGATTAACTTGCTTAAATTATATATATACTATTGCATTTCATGGAAAATTCTGTTTATATTGTACAATATATTAAAGGAAGATTTGCGAAACCGCATCCGGACTTTTTTATACTCACCCTTTTTAGGAATTAGAGGCAATTCATTGGTTTGTCATGCGTCCAATAGTTGTTGCGAGTTCCAGCCCAATTTGTCCGTGTAGGTCCTCGTTCTCTTTAATAGCCACTCTTAGTCAACTAGCGTAGAGCCGACCTAAAAACCCGAATTTAGGAGTATTTGAACTACGATGACCCAACACCCAAGGCGTGTTGGGCCCAGTAGAAGCCCACCTTGTGTCTACTTGGCCCATTTGCCAATAAATAAACAATCATGCGTACGTGTTAGTTGAAGGATGTATGTGTTTTCAAAAATGATTTATTGTCTATGGGGGTGGGGGTTAACTAATCTTTGTCTGCTATTCTTGTAGGATGGATTCGAGACGCAAGCCTCTAAAAACAAGAATGGTTACTTTCCTCGATCCCTTCCTCAAAGTATTGTGGAGATTCATGAATAATGATGACAAGATGATAGTTCAGAAACACATAGGCTATCTTCCGTCACTATTAAAAATAAATGTCTAGCCCGGTATAATCGGACCGATGATGAAATTCTGGGATAGTGAGAACATGTATTTCAGTTTGGCGAAGTGGAAATGATGCCAACCATTGAAGAGGTCCTTACGAGATATGAAAGTGTCGCGATGTGCAAGAAGATAAAACCTCATCCAATACAGATCTTCTAAATCTCAAAATATGAGATTTCACCGAAATCAAATAAAAATTATCACTAGTCAAGCTGAGTGGATGGATAAGCTTCCGGGTCCGAACATTCCTTTTAGAAAGCTGTATTATCGATTTGGACGTGCGAGGACCTACGAGAATTCAAAGAAGAGTTCGTATAAGAAGAAAAATGAAATGAGACACGTCCGCTTGCCTTTGCAATATGCTTACTTGGAACAATGGTTTTTCCTCAAAGACAAAAATACACTATTCATCCTAGTGTGTTTATGGTCACTCATGCCATCTTCTATGGAGTGGACTATAAATCGTCAACCAAGTACTACACGTTAGCGCCTATGATCTTGGCCGATATTTAAAAGCTTTAGATAAATGTCAAAGCGGAGACCATTTCTTTCAGGGGTGTAATATAATAATTCATGGTGGATGATGCGACATTTGATTAAGACTCATAATTCGAAAGAACCAGAACCCCTAAGGCGGTCAGACGAGCTACATGGTCATGATTGTTGGTTGTACCAAAATCGTTGCGACAAAACTGGAGAAGAAGGTTTTTGGTATCTAAGACTTCGAGGCCTAAGAGTGGAGGACGTGCAGTGGTCGATAGACAGTCTGGTGGTAACTAAGAATATGGTAGTTCAAAAAGAAAAAGTTCCTCACTTGGTGTTTGCTGGGTTACGAGGCACTAGGCTATATGCTCTCGGTCGAGTCCTAAGGCAACTAGGAAGGAAACAAGAGTTGTCCCAGATCGCACATATGAGAATATTTGCAAATGACCACGAGAATGGACAAGTCGCATGTGTTGAAGACATACGTAGGATGTGGAGGTCTCGAAGAGTGTTGGGTGAACCCGTACTAAACAGGTTTCGTCCAGAATGTTCTAGGGAGTACAAAGAATGGTTGAAAAAGACTCTTGCTGGAAATATTGAGCTTGTTCCGAACGTTCCTCACATTATTGCAGATGTTGGAGCCAAAGACTAAGTCCGACTCCATCGACTTCAACAGAAGTTTGATAAGAATGAATATAAGCATCAACGTCGTCATTCAGAACATGCCAAAGGCATAACTCAATTAAAACAAGAGCTACGAAGATCCAGACAATGCATGATAGAGTTAGATGACAACATGTAACAACAGTTTCAGTTGTTGCATGGGTTTACACATCAAGAAGGAGCTCGATCAGCGATAGATCATCTATGGGCGAACAAATATGCTACGTGGGAAGAGGACAGCATCGCCAAAAGGACCAGACTTGGTGAGGGATTAGAGCAGGCTTGAATTTTATTATCATCCCCTACGTGGGACTACTTTATTTGTACTTTGCTTCGTAATTTATTTTTAGAACTATTTCTTTATTTTATATTTATCAAACATTTTGGATGTTATTAAAGAAGTAATTTGGGGATAATGAATTGGTATAAAAAGGCATATACATCCTTTAATTCGTTAGGTTCACCCTTGGCATAAAATGGTCACAAGCATGTTTAGGACGCGATATTTGTCTGTATACTTGTGTGCTTAACTGTTTATGTGACGTGTTGTTTCGAATGAGGATGTTTCTAACCCATTCCTTCCCAGAAATTTCTAGAAGATATATACAAATCACTACTACAATATGCCTAACCAAATTTTCCGAGTCTTAAGTTTCTCAATCAAAAGCAAAAAAAAAAAAGTCCTATCACAAAATCCTAAAACACTTCTCTATCATCTCAGGAAAAGCAAGATCACTGCTATGGGAAAGGGTAAGAGTGTCAAGATGGAACTTATTGGAGAAGAGTTGCAGATAAAATAGAACATATAACGCAGGAAATTCATGAGGTTAGAGAAAAAAGTACTCAGGGTCGAAATTGCCACAGCGGTCTACAAAGCCGTAACTGCGACGCAGGATGAGGATTTCGGGTCTAAAATGAAAAAAAAAGACATCGAGATAGAGAGAGAAGACTTAAGGAAGAAGTTGGATATACTTTGACTGAGTATTCAGGAAAGGGAGGCAAGAGAAGCAGAGATAGATCAAAAAACCGCCAATGTTCTAGCAAGAAATGTAGCACTTGATGAGGAATTGATGGTGGAGATGGTAGAATCACTACCACGAGGGAAAGAATGATCGAAGTGCAGAAGAAGAACAAGGCTTTCCACAAGGACATGATCGTCAAACTTTAGAAGATGCGTGGGAAATACTTTGTCTGTGACTAAGAAGCTAATGATGGTCTGAGGACACTCACCTTGGAGCAACTGGGGAAGACAGAGACGAAGACATCATCTACAAACCTCCTTTCCGGGGTCGTCTAAAAGGGGCAAACAAGTGGATCACTCTTCCGGCTTATTAAAACTTATGACGTTTGCTCTCGTGTACGAGCATCTTAAGTGGAAACCTCATGAAGGAGTAGCTTCGGACATTGAGAATGAAAAATCTCCAATAGTGTGTGCTTTCCATCTCAACACGCGAGGGCACACTATAGAAGAATGTGTGTAGCTGAAGGAAAGAATTTGCCACCAGACCGACATTGAGCATATCCCGCACATGTTCAGTGATAATACCGTTCTCACCTATGACCAGTTGGAGCCAAATGAGCACACCCGGTTTATTTGTCACTATTTAACACCGTTCAGAAGGTCATTGCTGCAAATCTACAATGATTTGATTCAGAATGGGGTCTTAGACTTTATCCACGAGGATGACAAGAGGTCTCGATCCCGTTGGGGTAGAAATAAGGAAACCTTGTGCTTATCATATTGCTACAGATCATAGCCTCTCAAGGTGCTTCAATTTTTTCTATGGCATAGAAACCCTTATTAACCAGGGAAAGATCCGAGTCGAGTTTGTTTCTTGTGAATGAAGCAGTAACGAGAAGAAGAATGGCCGAGATGGAACCACTATTTATCTGTAAAGCTCTGTTGTATTTTTAAATCTCCTTGTAATCGTAATGAATGAATGTATAAAAGTGATACGTAGGGCCTGAATTCTCCTTGTGAGATACGTAAGCAGCCTTTCAACGCCCGACCCCTATCTTTTAAAATTTTCATTCCCCCCTTTTCATCCTACACTGAAATGTGAAGCTCAGATCACCGGACATCAAAGAGATGCAGCGAGAAGACCCTAGCTCAACGTGATATTACTTTGCTGAGTTAGTTCCAAATTAAAGTTGGAAAATTCCTTCTTGTTTAAAAAATAAATTTCCCCTTACTAGTGGGTCCGCATGTCCTCAAATAAAGAAACTTTGTGTGTTTATCTTCTCTCTATGTGATATCCTGCATTATGTATTCCGAGCTCAAACTAACAAATTTGCTTTTGAGTTATTTTTTCCTCCATAGGTACTTACAAGCCGGTCTATGTCGATTAAAATAGCTCATCATCCCTAATTCACTCGATCTAAAGGGCCTGCAGATTCCTTTCCCAGCCAAAGTTCTGACAAGGGAAAAGCGGTAATGTGGTACAACAACGAAGGAATCAGTCTTACTGACGTTTTGGTGGCTCAACCCACCATAGCGGATCAGAATGAACTGATTATGCAGTTAATGCAGCAGGTCGCTGAGATGAGAGTGGAAACGCAAAGGAGACAAGATCTGCCTCCACCAGGTTTTGCTGTCAATGCCGCTACTGATGGAAGGCCTCCTATATAGTTTCCCTCTTCAAACATGGATCCAGCTCAGATTCCGCCGTCTACTCCTGCTCAAAATCCCTTAGTAATAGACTTGACTACACAAAACCCTCAATACACCTCCGTCTCTTACCAAACCCCACCCCTCCTTAAAACAACAATTCCCAAATACCTTCTCATCCTCAAAATGCCCATCAACAAACCGCTCCGCCACCACAAAACTAGAATCAAAACAAAAACCAAAATGCATTCCACCCCCAAACTTCTCACCACCGCCAAAACCAAAATACTAATCCCCAAACCTATCCGCAAAACTACCAAACTACCCAGAATACCCAAAGTCCCTCTATAGATCTACCTCTACCCAGAAAGATCACTTTCAAAATTCCCATTCCAAATGAGCATGATAGAATGGTTCTAAGCTCGACCATTATGAGGAGAAGGAAAGGGAGTGGAAGGCCAAATAAGAGGCCGCAAAAATAGACATAAAGAAGGAGATTCGAAAAGCAATGAAGGAATTTCAGTTCCTGACGTCGCTGGTTTGAATTACGAGGACTTATGCATTCATCCAAATCTTAACCTCCCAGAAGGGTTCAAGATTCAAAAATTTGATACTTTTGGAGGAATGGGGAATCCCTTAGAAGTTGGTAGAGATGAATATATACTAATGAGGCTTTCAGCCGAGGTTTGAGCGGGGAAGCTTTGGAATGGTTTACGTCTCACGAGACTAGATAGTGGCCCAACTCGAATGCTTTGGCTAAGGACTTCATCTAACAATTCGCCTACAATGTAGAGATCCTCCCTGATCGTTATTCGTTAGAAAAGTTGAAAGAAAAATCCAACAAAAGGTACAGAGAGTTTTCGTACAGGTGGCAAGGAAGCAGCTAGAGTACGCCCCCTATGTCCGAAAAAGAGATAGTTGAAGTGTTTGTTTGGGTGCAAGATCCCGAATACTATGATAGAATTATGTTGCTTGTTGGAGCAAAAAATGCCGAGATAGTCAAGGTTGGCGAGACTATAGAGGATGGGTTGAAAACCTGGAAGATTACCCGTGTTGCTGCATCACCTGGATCATTGGGTTTGTTGAAGAAGAAAAGAGAAGACGTTTCTACTGTCTCTTAAGAGGGAAGGAAGACCCCTAGAAGACCATCATCCTACCAAGGTCGTCCTCGACCCCCCCAGATTTATTACAAGTCTTTCTATATGCAAGCTCGTTATCCAAATACTCCTCCTCCTATCCACTAAAATGCTACTTCCATATAGGCATATACCAAAATGCCCCCTACAAATTATCAAAATCCATCTCCCATTTACCAAAATTCTCCCCCACTTTATCAAATTGCATCCCCCATTTGCCAAAATGTCGTTTCTAACTGTGCCAATGTGCAGTCAAACTACAGAGCACCTCTCTAGTATACAAAGGTCGATTATACCAAAATACCTCCACTAACTAACAAGATCCATCACCAAATTACCAAACAAATCCCTATCCAAGAAACCAAACTCCTCGTCAAAATACCCGAAATTATCAACAGATGCCTCCTCTCCAACAAGGCAACTATGATCCCCCGCGACCCCAATTTGAGAAGAATTCCCCAAAAACTTTACTACACTCGCTAAAAGCCGAACAAAGTTGTACAAGCGACTAGCTGCGGCTGGATACATTCACCTGGTGTGGCCCGAGTCGGTAGATTCTATTTCCAAATTGTACAGACCCGATCAAAGGTACGCGTATAACTCCAATAGCGTTGGAGATGATACTAAGAACTGTATCAACATAAAACTCAAGATTCAAGATCTGATCGACCAAGAAGTGGTGTCTCTTCAAACAGTCGCACCCAATGTCAACACCAATCCTTTGCGGAATCATGGAGGAGTCAATATCAACATATAGAGATGGATGATGAATGGTGCGTGACTAAGGTGATAACTTCAATTGTCCATGATGAGTTAGAAAAGGCTGTGGCCTCGCTGAGCATTAAATAGAAAAAAAAGTTTGTGATCCTGACACCCGCAAAGGCTGTTGCCTTGGTTCCATTAGAAACTCCTGCTAGGCCAAAGTTTGTTATTGAAACCGCTGCCGCTCATGGTTGACCCAGTCTGGGAGGTGTTATACTCCCAAAGAGTTGGATGTTGGAGGACAGAAGAAAGATCAAGGGAAAAGGTCGATAAGTGAGGGTGAAGTGGAGTAATTATGGAGAAAAATGCAGCCAAAGGATTATTCAATTGTAAAACATTTTGAGAAAACCTCGGCTAAGATTTTTGTGTAGGCCTTTTTGATGAGTTCCCAGCTGCATAGGAAGGCCTTGATGAAGGCCCTAAATGAAACATATGTGCTCGTGTCCACACGCCGTGATAATGTAGAGCCTATGATCAACCAAGTTATCCGAGGGCATCAGATTAACTTCTGTGACAAAGAGTTGCCCTTTGATGGGAGGTCGCATAACAAGGCATTGCATATCACTGTCATATGCGGTGAAAGGGTCATAAATCGTGTCCTGGTGGATGATGGGTGTACTCTCAACATTTTTACACTGTCAAATCTTAGGTAGTTATGGTTTGACTTGGGGAAGCTGGAACAAAACGAAGTCAATGTAAGAGCCTTCGACGGGGTACAAAGAGACACATTGGGACCAGTGAATTTGGTCATCCAAATGGGTCTGGCGGAGTTCAGTTCACTGTATTAGCTTTTGGATATTAATTCCAATTATAACCTTCTTCTGGAAATACCTCTAATCCATATGGCTGGGGTTGTGCCTTCACTCTTCACTAGATGATGAAGCTCGTTTGGAAGGACTAAGAATTGATTATTCACGGCGAAGAAAATCACTCTAGAAGGCAAGCACCAATTATTGATGAAGTCTCACGAGGCACTGATTTCTACACGGTGGAGATGGTAAACGCCACCGGCAAAGATTTGCTCCACAGCATCCTATGCCTTCTGTGTACAAGATGATCACCACTGTGATGCTGCAGAATGGGTTCAAGAAAAGTTTCCATATTGGAAAGGAATTCTTAAGGAATTATCAAGCCTATTCAAGTTCCCGTCAAAGGAGCGAGATATGGTTTGGGGTACGCCCCCATAGATGATGAGATGAAGATGAAGAGGAACAACGATCAAGCAGTGGCTAGACCAATACCTCATATGTACCAATCATTTCTAGTCCGTGAGTACACCGATCATGATGGCCTTGGGGAAGGAATCTTTAACCTTTTTGATTGACCGATGATGTCATTGGAGATGAGGTCGAGTTAGCTGGTGTCCGCGATGCTGAGCCATGAGAAAAGCTGTAGAATTGGATTTCTACACCAATCTTGATTCCCCGATCATCTTGTAATTTTAATTTACAACCTACCAATGCAATGTCATGTCACGAGCTGAATGAACAAAATGAGGCAGGTGATGACGAGGATGAAGAATACGAAGAGGAAGATGAGGTATCAGGATATGTCGTTGACAAATTTTGGCAGTTTGAAAATCAGCGTAAGCCAAATTTTGAAGAAACCGAAACCGTGAATCTGGGAGACCAAGAGTGTTTCAAAAAGGTAAAAATCAGTGTCCACTTGAATGAAGATCAAAGAAAGGATATGATATATTTTCTCGCTGAATACATTGATGTGTTCGTCTGGGAAGTCAGCAACATGATAGGGCTGAGTACCAATGTGGTGTCTCACAGGTTGCCGATTAATCCGTGGTCAAATCTAGTAAAGCAGAAGGCTTGAAAGTTCAAGCCCAAGTTAAGTTTGAATATTAAAGAAGAGATCAACAAAAAGATCCAATCTCAATTAGTAAAAGTGATGCAATACCCGACTTGGTTGGCCAATGTTGTTCCGGTTGCCAAAAAAGATGGGAATGTTAGAATTTGTGTTGATTACAGGGATCTCTACAAAGTCATCCAAAAGGATAACTTTCCATTTACAAAGGATAACTGTGCTAAGCATGAATTGCAGTCATTTTTGAATTGTTATGCAGGTTCATCAGATCTTGATGGACGAGGAAGATGCACAAAAGACAGCTTTTATTACGTGTTTGGGTGTGTATCATTACAGGGTGATCCATTTGGCCTCAAGAATGCTGGTGCTACTTATATGAGGGATATGACGACCATATTTTATGACATGATTCATAAGGAGATCGGGTGTATGTAGATGACGTCATAATGAAGTCCCGCGAAAGTTTGGACTACTTGATGCATTTAAAGAAGTTCTTCAACCGTCTGCATCATTACAACTTGAAGCTAAATCCTACTAAATGTGCTTTTGGGGTGCCGTCCATAAAGTTGTTGGGATTTATAGTCAGCAAAAGGGGTATTGAGCTCGAACCTTCCAAGATTAAGGCAATTGAAGAGTTACCTCCTACGAATACGAAGAAGGAAGTGATGAGTTTCTTAGGGAGGTTGAACTATATCAGTCGGTTCATAGCTCAATCCACTGTGGTATGTGATCCTATCTTCAAGCTGTTGAAGAAAGACGCTTTGACAAAGTGGATTGAAGAATGTCAGACTACTTTTGTTGCTATCAAGAACTACTTGTCCAATCCAACGGTGTTGGTGCCTCTGCGAGAAGGATTCCCGCTGTTGCTATATTTTTCCATCTCAGATAATGCATTTGGATGCGTACTTGGTCAAAATGACGAAATAGGAAAGAAGGAATGAGCTATTTATTACATAAGCAAGAAGTTCATTCCATACGAGTCTCGTTATACTCTTCTGGAGAGAATGTGTTGTGCTTTGACTTGGATTACTCAAACTTGAGACATTATTTGTCTTCTTATACTACGTATCTCATTTCCAGAATGGACCCATTGAAGTATATTTTCCAGAAGGTGATGCCGATTGGAAAGTTGGGTAAATTGAAAATGCTTTTAAGTGAATTCGATATTGTGTATGTGACTCAGAAGGCGATAAAAGTACAAGCCTTGGCTAATCATCTTGCAGAAAATCTTGTTGACGAAGAGTATGAACTGCTTAAGACTTATTTCCCCAACGAAGAGGTGTCATTTGTGGGTGAAGATATTTCTGAAGCATACCTTGGTTGGAGAGTATTCTTCGATGGAGCAACTAATGACCAAGGAAGAGGTATTGGAGAATATTTAGTGTCAGAATATTGTCAACACTAATCCCATGGCAGCTAAACTCCGATTTAATTGCACGAATAACATGGATGAATATGAAGCTTGTATTCTTGGTTTGAAATGACCATCGATATGAATGTTTATGAGCTTCTGACTATTGGAAATTTAAATTTGTTGATTCATCAGGTTCAAGGAGAATGTGCTATGAAGAACCCAAAGATCACTCTGTAAGTGCAATATATACAGAAGCTATGCAGAAGATTTCATAAGATTGAGTTCAGACATACTCCTAGAACACAAAATGAGTTAGATGATGCTCTTGCCACCATCATCTCAATGATTCAACATCCAGATACTGATTATATTGATTCTCTGGATATAGAGATAAAGGAGCAGCCAGTTCATTGTTCCCACGTTGAAAATGAACTAGACGGTTTGCCATGGTATTTTGATATAAAGAAGTACTTAGAAACCAAAAATTATCCTGATGATGTAACATCCAACCAGAAGAAGTTGATACACCGTATGTCTCTCAACTTCTTTCTAAGTGGAGAAGTCCTTTACAGGAGGACTCCAGATTTAGATCTTCTCAGATGTATCGATGTTATTGAAGCTGCGAAGCTTATTGAACAAATACATGCTGGAGTTTGTGGTACGCACATGAATGGACTCACTTTGGCGAGGAGGATCCTTCGAGCTGGTTATTTCTGGATGACTATGGGGCATGATTGTCACGACCTGCAAGTACACCCTAGAAGTTTGATCATCCTTATGTCATCACACGGCAAATGAGACTTCAAGAAGTCTCATCTAAGCCTCTCGTATCATTCATTGCATACTAAATATACTAAAATAGGTAAGAATTTAAAACTTTCTTCACACACGAAGGACTCTTTCATAAACATTAATCAAGCGGAAGACTTTCATTTAAAACATTAAATCTTTACAACATTTACTTGAACCATCTAAACTTTAAAGCAAACAACACTTGTGACTAATCCCATACAAGACAATAAAATAAAGATTATGACATACAAGACATGTGGATATTGTCCTCGAATCGATGAGGACTCACCAATACTTTATCTTCAAGCCTTAGAAACCTATCCATCCTCCATGGTACGTAAGGACTTCCAATTCCCTACACTTTAGTCAAAAAGGGAAAAGAAGTGGTTAGCACATTAGATGTACTAAGTATGGAAGTCGTGCGTAAACCATGAAAAAAAGACATTTAGTAAATAACATGCTTTTCATGAATTTCCATGAAAATATCATACGATAATCATGAGAACAACAGTTAACAACACATAAGATAACAATAAACCAAATATCATAATTTTTGAAGTCACTTTACAGTAACCTCAACTCACTGTTACAGTGAATTTCTTCAGTATATAGTGAAGTTGCTTATCTTCACCTTAGACATCTTCTAGCATGTAATTATCTTACTTAAAGCTATCCTAAGACTCACTTAAGCAACACAAAGAGAGACCGCCCATACAACCTCCCTAAGCATGCCTAAATGATACTCAAGACTACTTATAATGAGTCACATACACACTTCAAGACATCAAACATATCAACATATAGAAAATATGACATTTCCTCATCAAAGTCTATCAAAAGACTTACTTAAGTAGATCAAGAAGATAACGTCCATGATTGAACTCTTCAACACTACTTAACTAATCGTTAAGACTTTCTAAGTTTTGATTATGTCCACATAAACAATCATCTTCCTAAGTAGAGTCATTCTTACGACTTATCTAGGTAAGTTAAGAAGTGACAATTCCTATGCCCCCTTCATGCCTTAACTAGACAACCCTTAACTACTCTAGGTATGTACTTATTCATTTAACATACTTTCTTAACTTAAGTCATTACATCTATTAGTTCAGTTAATACTCATTAATCACATAAAGGACATTCATGTAATGGTCTTGGACAAGACCTAGGGACTCCAACTAACACCTTCAAAGCCTATTGTGCAATGTATAGATAGCGTCTCATACCACCACCTAAACTTCATAGAACTTATCTAATTCTAGTAGGTATCCCATATGATGAGAATAGACAATAACCGACATAGACCATGATAGCTAGACATGGAATCTAGAGTTCTAATCTATTCCTATGAGGGTGTTCTACTTGCCAAGGGTAGAACTAGGATACATTCTATGTAGGAACATGGTTGAGGAATATGAAGGGCTTTTATGCACTCTAGTCTCATTCTCAAGCAGAGGTACATTATACTCTAGTCTCATTCTCAAGTAGAGATACTTCCCATAACATATTCACTCGGTATTAGCCTTGGTTCTCATAGAGTAATTGACATTTAAGGATCACATGAAGAGGGTTCCTTATCTATTTCATAACCCGATCACATTCACCTAACCAAAGAGTTCAGCTAGGGTTACCCTTCAATGGCGACTAAGATATCTCATTATGACTTTCCTAAGAATGATATGATGTCGTTCCAACCAATCAACCCTAAGTCCACCATTCCTTTACATGAAGAATACCATTACGGCTCTCAACTTCAACATTCATAACATAACCTTTTCCACGTACATGACCTTCTTAAGAGTGATATACTAATAAGCTCATACTAAACAGCCATCTATGAATAGATTAAACAATTGAAACAAGGAATCATAGTATTAATAATAGTTTGCCAAAGGGCCTTAATACATTGCTTTAAACAACTATTTGAAAGGAAACACTAGGGATAACATCCACTAGCTATGTCTAATGTATTAAATCTAGAAAGCAAATGTAGCATTCTCGAACTCAAGATGACATACCAAAGGTCTGGAGATACTAGTCCGAACCGCTTTAATGAATCTTCAATCCTCTTCAAGAACCTGCATCTATAAAAATAGTAATAGTATAGGGGTTAGTACACACTTGTACAAAGTATGGGTGTATTCACATAAACACATAAGGACTATGCATGATCAAGGAAAGCTCTTCCTATAACAACATACCATTTCTTGAAAGTGAAGTCACTATAGTTTCCTAATTCGTTATTTGTGATTTATGCTATGAATATGACATGTTTTCATGCACACAAATCATTTTCTATATACACATAAGACCTTGGAATCATGAACAATATTAGAACAACTCGAACGAAAATTTATCATTTTGCTCCCTCTTAGGCCGAGAGCTCACTTTCCAGACTTTAGATTATTTTTTCAGTCTTTTCTTCATTTTGTTTTGTAGTTCAATGATATCCTTTAATCCTGTGTTTTACTTAGAATTTCAATGATCATTATAGTCCCATAACTACAATGAATCAAGTAACTAATCCAAGAGACTATGCAAATGATTTAGCTACAATTGGGCATGAAATCTGTATATGTCAATCTTATTGGCTATGCCCATTACTCGTTCATTTGCATAATATAAGAAGTCATTATAAGGCAATATTTATATTTGTTGGCATAAACCAATAACTATTAAAACTTCATTCTTATCAAACACTGATGAATTGATATACTTATGCTTTTGCTTACTTAGTTCACTTGAACTTACAACTCTTCTTCTTTCTTTCTTACTTTCTTAAAGAAATCTTTAGAATTAAGATCATTTGAGCTAACATGAAGTCCAGTGTCTTCCCCACACCGAAAAGTGCTGGTTTACCGGTTAAAGTGAACCTAGATCATGTGAGTTAACATGAAATCCAGTGTCTGCCCCACACTGAAAATGGGTGGTTCACCGGCTCAAGTGAAACCAAGTCCAGTGTATTCCCCACACCTAAAAGAATGGCTAAAGTGAACCGAATACTTTCTTGAGCATTTAACCGACACAGATCATGTAAGCTAAACATGAAATCCAGTATCTGCCCCATACTGAAAAAAGGGTGGTTCACCGGCCAAAGTGAAACCGAATACTACCTAACTCTGTTAGGTGGAATCCACTGCATAGTTCCTATGTTTGAAACATAATTCGAAGACTAGGCGATTTCTGAGACTCTTATCAACCCTAGTGGTAGCCTCATCTCATGAGGCTTACATGTGCTTGCACAAGCTTATTGCTAGTCTATCGGTGCTTTGCTTAATTTCTTATACTTTATAACTTTTATAGTTGACTCATACATTATGGAAGCTTGCTTCTAATATGAGGTATGATTAACTCAATGGATTATTTGACATCCCTTTCTTTCTTGATGAATGTGAACTTAAACCTTACATTATCATCATGGTGTTAATAAGACTTGTATCACGATTTCTAACACACTCTTATGGGAGTATCTTTAACATTAACGTTAAGGTGCAAGTGAGACTTGTCTCATTTCCTTTAACACCCCATTCTGGTCAATTTCATAACTCATAAGCTTTTAGTTATGTTATTACTCACCTTATCTTGCTCCATGTCATTTGGTAGACTTATACCATTCTTTATGAAAGTTACAAACTTATTCAATGTACTACTATATTCATAGTTCATTTGGATAGGATATGTTGTGACTTGTCCCAATGATTGGCCTATCCTTGGTTGTGATTCATTGAGTTACATTGTCATGCTTAATTTGGTATAACTTAGTCATTAGCCAATTTTATATCATATTTTGGAAATAACATTGTAAGCCAATTTATTGGCATAAATCAAACTGTGATATTATCACTAGCCAAGTCAATTATTTCATGAATACATTGTAGTAACCTCATCATGTTAACCAGTCAACTTTTAACCTTTGCTTAGACTATAGGAACAATTCAATGAACAACTTACAACATTCTTTATCTCATATAAATAATACTCTCATCATACGGATCTAGCCTTTAGGCATCATTCGAAATTATCAAACAAAGAAAACTACACATAGTGATCAATTAGCACCACATACCAACAACATGCTCGAGATATACCTTATACATTCACTAGAATCGGAAATAAGGATAAACTAGGAGAGGAACATTCATTATATTGGGAACAACCCTAGTTTCGATTTCTTGAGTTCATACATTTTATAAACCTCTTGGGGAAAGGAATCCAATAGACAACAACCATACCTTATTGTAGAATTGAATCTACGAAGATCACCTTGAACTTTGCACGAAAACCTTGAAAGATCACCTTGAAATCGCCTAAGGATAATTTTCTATTTTTCTTACGTTTGCTTACTATTTTTAGTCGTCAGTTTCTACTGGTTGATCTTGAGAATAAGTCTTAGGAACTGATATTGACTAATTCAATTTAGGTTAATTAACTTAATTAAATAAATCAATTATCTAATTACCAAAACGCCTAAAAATAGGAGAACATTTGACTTAGCCAAATCTTAAAATTTTCTAAGGGTTATGACTTTGATTTTTGATTTTATATTAATAAATTAAGTTTCTAATTTAATTAATTAAGTGAAGTAGGGTAATTACTCAAGTACCCCTAAGTCATTAGGACCATAATCAACCCATTGGACCATCCTAGGTTAGGTACTATAATGCTTCTTGAGTTAGTTACTAGGCTAGTGTCACCCGGTTAGGTCTTAGGTTGGCGGGTGCACTAGTTAGTTTACTTTTGTTTGTCCTAGGTTAGTTAGTTATTAGGTAAGTTAGTTAGAGCCTAGAGTTGTTTAGGAATCTAGGCCCCACATGTCTAAAGACGTGCGCGCGCTTGTCCTCCTACCGCCCTAATCGAATTCGGTTGGGCTTGTCCCTTGGCTGGTTAGCACATGTGCTTGCACATGTGTTGCTTCTCATTTCTTGTTGCCCCAAGGATCCTCACTATATATTTGGGCACTACTTATTCTACATGATCATTTTTAATGATCACGTGCTATGGTACCTAGGCTTGACGCTTGGATGCCTCGTACCTAATTTGTGAGTTAAGGAATTAAGCATTTTAGTTTAGGGTCTTCATTGCAGGTACAATTCCTAAAGAAGCTTGAATTGGGGCATTTGAACATCAAAGTATATTTTAATACATAGAAATTGTATAACACCCTTAAGCCAATATTCTCTAATATGCTCAGTATTACTCAATATTGGGCATTGGAATGCCTATGTACCCCAAAACCTATTCTTAAAACATAATAGACTCTTCAATAGACGAGAACATATTCTGGAATGTTACATTATCCCCCCCCTTAGGAACATTCATCCCCGAATGAAACTGCACATCATTTTGAAACAAAGAGGGTATTTTAGAAAACACATCAACATACTTGAAACTTTATCTTTGTGAATATCCGATTCACAAGTTACTCTGGATGATGCATATCACTCACATCTTATCTGAAGCTTCATATCTGAGATTGAGGAACTTCCTTCCCAATCGTACTTAAACTCAATGCACATCATAACTCATGCAACATAAAATCATGTCAACGCTATACAAAAACAGCAACATGAATACAAGCATGAACTCATATTGACTCATATAGTGCAAGTATAAAACACACAGTTATGAACTTAAAACACCATAATCAACTAATGCACTAAAATTTAGAGTTTCATAAACAAAGTGAGACTTAGGAAGGTATATCTAACCTCAAGAACTGAACAAGTGAGGGTAACGGGATCTCATATCGGCCTCAGACTCCCATGTTGCTCCCTCAAAAAGGTGGTTCCTCCATAACACTTTTACGGTGGGAACCTCCTTGTTCCTTAGCCGCTTCAGTTGGCGATCTAAAATTTCAACTGGAACCTCTTCGTAAGAAAGGTTCTCATCGACTTGTAACCCCTCAACAGGTAGAGTGTATGCTGGATCGCCTAGACACTTTTTAAGCATTGAAACATGAAACAATGGATGAACAGAAGAGAAGTCATTTGGTAATTTCAGTTCATTGGCAACATTCCCTACTCGCTGTAAGATCTCATAAGGACCTGTAATACCTTAGACTCAACTTTCCTTTGTTACCAAACCTTATCACCCCTTTTATTGGTGATATCTTTAGGTAAACTTGATCACCTACCTCAAATTCAAGAGATCTCTTCCTGTTAGCAGCGTAGGATTTTTGACGACTGTAAGTAGTAGCCAATCTATCTGTGATCATTCTCACCTTTTCCACAGCCTCATGTATGATCTCAGGGCCAAGTATGGAAGACTCTCCTACCTCAAATCATCCAAATGGAGAACTACATCTCCTTCCATTTAGTTCTTCGAAAGGTGCCATCCCAATACTGGAATGGTAGCTATTATTACAAAATAACTCAATCTGTGGCAAGTGATCATCCCAAATACCCTTGAAGTTAATAACACATGCTCTCATCATGTCTTCAAGGGTCTAAATGGTATGCTCTGCTTGTCTATCCATTTGCAGATGAAATGCAGACTGAGCTTCACCTGTGTACCCAAGCTCTATTTGAAAGATCTCCAAAAGTGATAAGTGAACTGGGATCCCCTATCCGAAAGGATAGATAAAGGAATCCCATTCCACCTCACTATCTCATCAATATACAACTTGGCATATTCTTCGGCCCATTAAGTAGAATTTACAGGTATGAAGTGAGCAGACTTAGTCATCCTGTCAACAATGACCCAATTGAAATCATGCAGTCTCCTGGTCCTAGACATACCAACCCTAATATCCATATCAATAGCCTCCCAATTCCATGTTGGGATCTCAATCGATTGGGTAAGACCTCCAGGCTTAAGGTGTTCGGCCTTAACCTGTTGGCAATTGGGGTACTCTTCCACAAACTTAGAAATATCTCATTTCATACCTTCCACCAATAGATCTCCTTTAGATCGTGATACATCTTGGTGGAACCTTGATGAATAGAATACCTGGAGCCATGAGCCTCTGCAATAATATTAGTTCTCAGATTATCAATATTTGGCACACAAAATCTGCCCTGGTATCTAAGAACACCATCCTCCCCTAAGGAGAATGGTTCGTTTAGCTTGCTCAACACTGAGTCTTTCAACTCAATGAGCACTTGGTCGATATGGTTCTTATATTTAACATCAATAATGAATGAGGATTCAGAACTTGAATGAACTGAAACACCCCCACTTGGTGTATCTACCAACCGTACACCTAACCTAGCCAATTGGTGTACTTCTTTAACCAACTCCTTCTTTTCATCATCAATATGAGACACAGTGGCCATGGTCAATTGGCTCAACACATCAGCCACTACATTTGCCTTACCTGGGTGATAGTGGCCACTTATGTCATAATCCTAGAGCAGCTGTAGCCATCTTCTCTGTTGAAGATTCAATTCTCTGTGTAAAAACATACTGAAGACTTTTATTGTCAGTAAATACATCAACATGTACACCATATAAGTAACGTCTCAAAAGTTTTAACGCAAATACCATAACAGCTAACTCAAGATCATAGGTAGGGTAATTCTTCTCATGGATTTTCAAATGTCTTGATGCATATGCAATCACCTTGCCATCATGCATGAGAAAACATCACAAACCTACTTGGGGAGCATCATACTATACCACATACTCTACACCATTCCTTGGCAAAGTTAGAACTGGGGCTGAATTGAGTCAGTCTTTGAGCTCATGGAAGATCTTATCACAAGTTTCAGACCATAGAGCTGTCAATGAAGCAACAATAGAGGAAAAGCCCTCAACCAGCCTGCAATAGTAATTAGCCAAGCCCAAGAAAATCCGGATGTTTGTAGGAGTGAGGGGTCTCGGGCAATTCTTTACTTCCTCAATCTTTTTCGGATCAACCTTTACACCCCAGTCGAAACAACATGACCAAAAAAGGTCATTGATCTCAGCAAAAACTCACATTTGCTGAATTTTGCATACAGCTGATGTTCCCTGAGTACCTGCAATGTCATTGTCAAATGTTGTTCGTGCTCTTCTCTGGGGATAGAGTATATGAGGATGTCATCTATGAATACTATGACAAAAGAATCAAGGCACTTCGGATGAGCCTATTGATAAGGTCTATAAACACGGCGTAACACTATAAAAATCCAAGACTCATTGTAAAGCCTAACATACATGTCATAAAATCACTGTTTCTAAGTCCATTTTTAATGAATATAGGTCATTTAGGAGGTTTAAGAACCAAAATGTCTAAAACGTCCAGGAAGTTAGTTCAAAGGGATGTTAGTGTTCCTTAGCCTTTTTGACTAACTTTTAGGTGTCGGAAATGTACAAAAATTGGTGGAAAGGTAGCTAATAGTTGTTTGAGTTGTTCCATGGTTGAAACGTCCAGGTACGATTCCCCAAGGACCAACCCTTGAGGAGGACCCCTGTAGTTTGATGCAGCACTGTCTGGCACTGTGCATCCACGGAATAGGAAACATACTGTGTGTGGATTGACGGGGCGTCGATGCCACCGTCGTCCCAAACTTTGGCTGGTGGAGAAGGTCCTTCACCTTTACAAGATCTATACTCATTGACGGAGTGCAGAGGTGCAGGCTACGGTCTGTGTGTGTGTCGACTGGCTATCGATGCCACTTTAGTTCCACACTTATACAAATTGGAGGAAGCCCTCACCGGAAAAAATATCTGACCGAGATGACGGAGTGCAGGACAGAGGGGGGGTTTCCGTCGACTCAAAGACGGACCGTCGATCGGGGTCTTGTCATTGAGGGTTGAGTTTCACTGTTATATTTTAAATGATTCAATTTAATTAATTAAGTGGTTTAGGGGTTTGTTAGGGATTAAAGGGAGACTAGTTAAGTTGATTAAGTCCTACTGTATATACCTTCAACCCTCATTAACTTAACGACAACTCTCAAAATAAACTCTTTTCTTATTTCTCTCTCCACATGAACTCACCATTGAAGACAAGCAAGAACTCGGGTTTGGGGGCTGGAAAGGGATGAATTCACCATCAAATTGTTGAAAAATCATTAAGGTACGGGTTCTATTCACCTTTGAGATTCTTTTCTCAAAGGGTTCCTTCAAAAAAGATTTGAAAAAGTTGAGTTTACTTATGGGTTTCATTCAATTTCGAAATTAAAGTTATGGATTGAGTTGTTAATGAATTATTAGGGTTATATTGAGTAGATAAAAATGTAATAAAACTTGTTTGTGTTAATTGTTGATGATTTGGTCTAAATTGAAGAGTATGATCCTCTATACCTAACCCTAGGTAATGATCTTGACCTATATTGTATTGTGATCATTCAATTGAGTTGGTTGTTGATTTGATTACCACCTATGGTGCTATTATGATATACTATAAGGAAGACTTGGTAAGTCTTAGAATTTCTATCTTTACTTCCAATTGTGATTAATTATTGTTAAGTCATGATAGTACATTGGAATATGCCTTATACTTGGATTATAGGGTGGTATGATGTTTAATTGAAATGTCTTGACTATGTTGTGAGGTTGATTAAGGTGTATTTGCTATAAGGATGGTGAGAACTATCAATGTGCCTTAATATTTTATGAAATGCTAAAGTGTTAACCTCACTTATATGAATTGTGATGAAAGGACTTATACTCATACAATACTGAGCTATGATGATGATGATTATACAAGGGGTATACCCTTTGGCCTAAATTAAGTTATGATTGATAATTATAGTCTTAAAGACATTTCAAAAATGGACTCTAGCTTAGCACTGAGTGAAATAGATAGAGAAGTATACCTTCCCACAAAGGGAAGGTAAGAACACGACATTTCTCTTGAGACTGGAGACTACAATGCATGGCACATAAAGAGGGTCTTAACTAAATATCCTAGTTCTTGAACTATGTTTCCCCCATAGGAGTACTAGCTAGTGGATCCACGTAGTTGCTATGTTTCATGGTTTGGTACTACCTCGTGTAGGGTTTTATGACACCAGATTCCACACTAACTCATGTGGTCTATGTAGGTTAGGGCAATATGTTCCCGAAAAGGTAAAACGAATTAAAGGACTTGAACTCTAACTCTGATAACCTAAGGGGTCTAGCTTAGTCTAGGTAGGGGTATGGGACTTTACCTAGACATTGCACTAGCTAGTCTTCAGGGGAGTCTTAGGAGGAGGTTCTTATGTATGTTTATGTTATGATAATATATGATGTGTATATATAATGACCATAGCACATTGTTGATACTAGACGTTGATTAGTTCATTATGTGCCTTGGACTATAATGAGAGTATATGATAAAATGCAAATCTAAATGCCATGATATGTAAAGTTGGACATTGGTCATGTTTTCTTGTTGAGGATACTTGATTGAGTAAGGTTATGGGTCTTTGCTTGGTCATTGCACTTGTTCACTTGATAAGGACTTGTGAGTAGTTGTCTTGCTTATTATGATATGTTGAACTCTTATTCCTTCTTGTGATATTTTTCCTTGATGTTAGGGTTGTAGTAAATCATGGTTTCAAGTATGTTGGATAAGTATTACTTTTATGATAGCAAGCATGTTGGTTGATTGATATGACTTACTTGACTTTGCATTAAGTCCCTAAAGGGGTAAACTGGCATTGTTTGATAAAAAGTTCCCTTTAGCATGTTTTGCTTGTGTATGTGCATAAGATCTCACACTTAGTACATGTTTAGTACTAACCCCATTTTCTTCCCTTTTCCCCGAACATTTTAGCTTCCGTTCGTTGAAGAGTTTTGGGAGGCGTCATTGTTGAAGGCTTGGATTCTTCCTTTCATTTAAGTAGGGCAGGTCCTCAACTCTTGAGGGCAATGCCCTCTTCAACATTTGGATTTTGTTATTAGCTTATTGACTCTATGATTCCTTTCCTTGTTATTTGAATACTGTACTTTGTACGACCTATAAATGGTCTTGTTGAATTGATGTAAGGGCTATGCCTATATTGTGACATTCGTTTAGATGGTATGAGATAAGACAATCATTGAGACTATTTCCATATTCTTATATATGTATGTGTAATAAAAGTAGAAGGCTATGTAACTTCCTATATGAAGGGTCTATGTATACTCGATATGAATATATATTATATGTATGTAGAGGTCTATGTAAACCTACAAGTAGTGATAATGATAGTTCTAAATTTTTACGCATTTTTCAACCTATGAATTTAATGACATGAAACTAAGATGCTAGTCTTAGTCCTTCAAAAGGACAACGACGCTGGTTACGTCTAGGGGGTAAACCCGGATGTGACAAACTTGGTATTAGAGCATGAGGTTGAATATCGTTGAGTTATGTCTCTCTCTCTACCACATCTATATAGGTATGTATTCATAATTGTGAAGTGCGCCACACTTATGAGTAAAAACCTATATCTTGCTTAGGAATTGCTCTTTTTCTTGGAAATTGTATATGGTGCCAATAGAGTATACTTATGGTGTGCTTTTGCATCTAATCCTATTGTTGTGATTATAGTAATCATGAACACTAGAAGGAATGCGGCTCAAAGACTTGAGGAGGAAGTTGCTAATGCTGGAGTTCCTCCCCTTGATGAGCAAGTTCCTCCACTTGAGAATAATGGTAATGTTGATCAAGCCCCAGCTAACCCTCCACCTATGACAGAGGTGGAGATGAGGGCTATTCTTGCTCAAATGGCCCAAGCCATGACTACTCAAACACAAGCTGCGACAATTCAAGCCCAATCTATGATGGCCCAAGCTAATTGGGATATTGCTCCCCGTCCTCATCAACAAGTAACTACTATGGCTTATTGTGTAAGGGACTTCTCTCGAATGAACCCTCCTACTTTCTATGGGTTTAAGGTTGATGAATACCCCCAAGAGTTCATTAATGAGATCTACAAGATACTATAGGCTGTGGGGGTGTCTTCAAGTGAGAAGGCGAGTTGGCCACATACCAACTCAAGGATGTGGATCAAACTTGGTATGTGCAATGGAGGGATAATAAGCCATTGAGGGGTGGTCCGGTGACTTGGGAGATATTTAAGGCGGCTTTTCTATATCGATTCTTCCCTAGAGTGATGAGGGAGAAGAAAGTGATGGATTTCATCAATCTTCGCCAAAGAGGGAAGAGTGTCCATGAGTAATCCTTAGAATTCATTAAGTTGTCCAAATATGCTCCTTCTTTGGTCTCCGATCCTAGAGACCAAATGAGCCATTTTTTGACGGGGGTGTCGGAGAACTTATAAGAGGAGTGCCAATAAGCCATGCTACATGACAACATGGACATTTCCCATCTTATGGTTTATGAAAGAAGGGATAAGGAGGAAAGGGCTAAGCGAAAAAGTATAGAGGCTAAGAGGGCAAGGTCATTTGATGGAGGTTCTTCAAAGAATAGGCTTGAGATTCAAGACAAGCTGAAATTTTAGAAGCGGGTTTCTAATCAAGTCCCTTCCAAATTTCCAAGATCTAGTGGTTATAGGGTGTCTAACTCTAAATTCAAGAAGGCAAAAGGTATACCAAATGAGAATCCAACTTGTGGAAAATGTGGTAAGCAACACTATAATGATTGCCTTAAAGGGACAAATAATTGCTTTAATTGTGGAAAGAGTGGTCACAAGATGAGAGATTGTCCAAACATGATTATTCATGACAAGGGTAGTAGCCAAGCTCAACCAAGTGGTTCTAGTGATGCTCCAAAGAAGAACCGCTTCTATGCTCTACTTTCTAGGGGTGAGCAAGAGATCTCTCCCGATATCGTAACCAGTATGTTGAATGTTTTCCCTCTTGATGTATATGCCTTACTTGATCCCGACGCTACTTTATCATTTGTTACACCTCTAGTATCCAAAAAGTTTGAAATTTTAACCGATATTTTGCATGAACCTTTTATAGTGTCTACTCCGGTGGGTGAGTCGGTTGTTGCAAAAAAGAGTGTATAGAAGTTGTAAAATAATGTTGTCTAATAGAGTTTCTTATGTTAATATAATAGAATTAGATATGCTTGATTTTGATATTATATTGTGTATGAGTTTCTTTCATGCATCTTTTGCATCCATTGATTGTAGGAAAAGAGTGGTGAGGTTTAACTTCCCAAATAAACCCGTTGTTGAGTGGAAGGGGGGAAATTCTATTCCTAGAGGTCGTATTATTTCTTCTCTAAAAGCATGCAAAATGATCTCAAGAGGTTGTTTTTATCATATAGTAAGAGTCCAAGATCTAGACTCCGAAATTCCTCCCATTGAGTCGGTACCCGCAGTGAGTGAGTTTCCGAAGGTCTTCCCTAATGACCTTCCCGATATTCCTCCTGAATGGGAAATTGACTTTGACATTGATTTGCTACCTGATACAAATCCCATATCAATTCCTCCTTATCGGATGGCATCGACCGAGTTGAAAGAGTTGAAGGCTCAACTCAAGGATTTACTAGGCCTAGTATTTCACCGTGGGGTTGATGAATAAGTACCCACTTATTCATAAAAGAATTTACTAGGCCTAGTATTCTCTCTACATGAACTCACCATTGAAGGCTAGCAAGAACTAGGGTTTGGGGGCTGGAAAGGGATGAATTGACCATCAAATTGTTGAAAAATCGTTAAGGTATGGGTTTTATTCACCTTTGAGATTCTTTCCTCAAAGGGTTCCTTCAAAATAGATTTGAAAAAGTTGAGTTTTCTTATGGGTTTCATTCAATTATGAAATTGAAGTTATGGATTGAGTTGTTAATTAAATATTAGGGTTATATTGAGTAGATTGACATGTCATTCAACTTGTTTATGGTAACTGTTGATGGTTTGGTCTAAATTGAAGAGTATGATCCTCTATCTCTAACCCTAGGTAGTGATCTTGACCTATATTGTATTGTGATCATTCAATTGAGGTTGTTGTTGATTTGATTACTATCCTATGGTCCTATTATGATTAAATTAAGATGAATTATAGGCCTATCATGCTAATTTCGTGAGACGTGATTTTGGTTATGAATTAATATGTGAAATTAGCCTATGTACCATGTCTCAAGTTGTGATCTAAAGATGAATTGTGTTATATAGATGAAATTGGCCTTGTTTTCTTATTTGTTATCATTGTGTAACAATGTTACTCCCCAAGTTGGGTTGAGTTATGGGTTGATGGTAAGACCTTGATGATAGACTATGAGGAAGACTTGGTAAGTGTTAGAATTTCCATCTTTACTTCCAATTGTGATTAATTTTTGTTAAGGCACGATATTACATTGGAGTATGCCCTATACTAGGATTATAGGGTGGTATGATGTTTAATTGAAATGTCTTGACTATGTTGTGAGGTTGATTAAGGTGTATGTGCTATAAGGACGGTGAAAACTATCAATGTGCCTTAATATGTTCTGAAACGCTAAAGTGTTAACCTCACTTATATGAATTGTGATGAAAGGACTTATACTCATACATTTCTTACTGAGCTATTGATGATGATGATGATACAAGGGGTATACCCTATTGCCTAAATTAAGTTATGACTGATAATTAAAGGCTTAAGGACATTTCAAAAAGGTACTCTATCTTAGCACCGAGTGAACTAGATAGAGAAGTGTCCTTTCCCACATAGGGAAGGTAGGAACACTACATTACTCTTGAGATTGAGACTATAGTGCATGACTCATAAAGAGGGTCCTAACTAAATCTCCTAGTTCTTGAACTATGTTTCCCCCATAGGAATACGAGTTAGTTGATCCATTTAGTTGCTACGTTTCATGTTTTGGAACTACCTTGGCAAGTAGTCCGCCTTCTTTTGGTGTAGGGTTTTATAATACCGGATTTCACACTAGCTCATGTGGTGTATGTTGGTTAGGGCAAGATGTTCCCGAAAAGGTGAAACGAATTAAAGGACTTGAACTCTAACTTGGATAACCTAAGGGTTCTAGCTTAGTCTAGGTAGAGGTATGGGACTTTACCTAGACGTTGCACTATCGATCCTTGAGGGGAGTCTTAGGAGGAGGTTCTTATGTATGTTTATGTTATTATACTATATGATGTATATATATAATAACCGTGGCACATTGTTGATACTATATGTTGATTAGTTCATTTCTGAATATACCTTGGACTATAATGATAGTATATGATGAAATGCAAGCCTAAATGCGTTGATATGTAAAGTTGGACATTAGTCATGTTTTATTGTTGAGGATACTTGATTGAGTAAGGTTATGGGGCTTTGCTTGGTCATTGCACTTGTTGACTTGATAAGGACTTGTGAGTAGTTGTCTTGCTTATTATGATATGTTTAACTCTTAATCA
Source organism: Solanum pennellii (assembly GCF_001406875.1). Classification (NCBI taxonomy): domain Eukaryota; kingdom Viridiplantae; phylum Streptophyta; class Magnoliopsida; order Solanales; family Solanaceae; genus Solanum; species Solanum pennellii. The sequence goes on from NC_028640.1 coordinate 33,391,816, forward strand.
TGTTTGTGATATTATTCCTTGATGTTAGGGTTGTAGTAAATCATGGTTTCAAGTATGTTGGGATAAGTATTACTTGTATGATAGCAAGCATGTTTGTTGATTGATAGGACTTACTTGACTTTGCATTAAGTCACTAAAGGGGTAAAATGACATGTTTTGATAAAGATTCCCGTTTAACATGTTTTGCCTGTGTAAGTGCATAACATCTCATACTTAGTACATGTTGAGTACTAACCCCATTTTCTTCCCTTTTCCCCAAACATTTTAGCTTCCAGTTTTTGAAGAGTTTTGGGAGGCGTCATTGTTGAAGGCTTGGATTCTTCATTTCATCCAAGTAGGGCAGGTCCTCATCTCTCGAGGGCAATGCTATCTTCTAGCTTAGGATTTAGTTATGAGCTTATTGACTCTATCATTCCTTTCCTTGTTATTTGAATATTGTACTTTGTAGGACCTAAACATGGTCTTGTTGAATTAATGTAAGGGCTATGCCCATATTGAGATATTCGTTTAGATGGTATGAGATGAGACAATCATTGAGACTTTTTCCATATTCTTATATATGTATGTGCAATAAAAGTAGAAGCTATGTAACCTTCATATATGAAGGTTCTATATATACTCGATATGAATATATATTATGTGTATGTAGAGATTTATGGAAACCTCCAAGAAGTGATAATGAAAGTTCTAATTTTTTCCGTATTTTTCAACCTATGAGTATAATGACATGAAACTAAGAGGCTAGTCTTAGTCCTTCAAAAGGACGCTGACGCCGATTATGTCTAGGGGGTAAACCCGGATGTGACACGCGGCTGCTGCATTAGTGAGACCAAATGACATGACAAGAAACTCGTAATGACCATACATAGTACGGAAGGCAGTCTTAGGAACGTCTCTTGTCTTACTCTAAGCTTGTGATACCCTGACCTGAGGTCTATATTAGAAAAGAAACTTGAAACTTGGAGCTGATCAAATAGACCATCAATTATGGAAAGAGGGTATTTGTTCTTTATAGAGACTTTGTTGAGTTGCTGCTAATCGATACACATTCTAAGAGTTCCATCCATTTTCTTGACGAACAACACTGGAGCATTCCATGGGGATATGCTCGGCTGCATGATGCCCTTTTCAAGTAGATCTTTTAACTGCAACTTCAACTCTTTGAGTTCAGCTGGAGCCATTCTATAGGGAGGAATTGAAATTGGTTTGGTGTTGGGATATAAGTCAACACCAAAACCAATTTCGCGTTCAGGAGCAATTCCTGGTAAATCCTCCGGAAAGACATTGTGATACTCGTTCAGTATGGACACAGAGTCTATGGAAGGAACCTCATGCTCTAAGTCATTGACTCTGACTAAGTGGTCTAAATACCACTTAGGTAACTATCACAACTGGAATCTAGACCCTAGACGAGATCGGCGTCGTTGACCTCTCAGAGGTCGCAGACAAGCCTACATACATCATTCTTACTTCATCTAGGTTAATTTTAGCGGAAAATTTGAACTTTTTATTTTCTTATCACATGATAAACATTTGCACTTAACATCATAGGCGTTCACAAATCAACCATTTAATATAGAGATAGTCAAATGAAAGAATAGTTCGTAGCTGCATTAAATGTGTACTTGCAAAAACGACACCAATACAAAGTCTGAAATGAAATGGGAAAAGAAACACTAGTGGAAAATTCTCCACTATCTAAAGCCTACATCTAAGCTAGTTAATCACAGTAGACAGCCTCGAAAGCATGAGGGCCTACCAAGACCGGATGAAATGTCCATGTCCGGATAGCTACAACGTTGCACTGTATGATCTAACGTCCACTCGTGCCTGCACCTAAAAATACATATTTGTATGGAATTAGTACACACTTGTACAAAATATGGGTATATGCAAGCACACACTAAGGACAGGCATGAGAAAGAATATCTCTTTCCTAACAACATGATTTATGGAAAGTCAAGTCTGTGGACTTTCCCAATTTGGATTAGGAAAGTCATGCCATGAGTGTAACATGCATCATTAAAATCATCATTTTGCAAACAACACATAAAATATTTCACATAGCACATATAATAATTCATATATCACATAACATTGTTCATATCATTCATTCATATGCCATGGGACCTTGGAATCATGGACTTGACATTAAGACTCCCCAAAATGCGGGCTCAACATATGGGACCTTAACAAGGGAGTTTGCTTTAGCAAACAAAGAGTCTGCTTCATTCATTCATACGTACTTCGTTTCATTTCATTCATGGGCCAGTGTTAACACCAGCTATACCTAGGATGTATTTTAAGAATTTTATGGGGTTCATTGTGCAATGTCTAAGATAGACCTAATGTCATTACTTTAATCTAACTCACCTCTTGATTATCCTATCCTAACATCTTTGGTATCATTCGTTTCATTCTGTGCATCATTTGAGGCTGACCTCATTCATTCATAGGGAACTTTAACTTTAACCGACATAGATCATGTGAGCATCATTAAATCCAGTGTCATGAAAACCCACACCAAAAAGAGGTGGAATCAATGGCCAAAGTGACCCAAAACATGCTAGCGTACATGGGAATTGAACCCCACCAGATCCCTATATTGGTAGTATAGGTTCGAAGACTAGAAGATATAAGGAGACCCATACCCGGCATGTCGGACAGTCTCATCTCATGAGACTTACGTGAACCTCTGCCCTTCCTGAAAGAAGGCATCATCGCTCATAGCTAGTCTATCGGTGCTCAGTATAAAGTTCCATTACATTCAACCCATACGTCATCGAAGCTGGCTTCTTGTATGAGGATATCATAGCTTAATAGATGAATTCTAGTATCATCATTAGTATTAAGTGTGTTAATCTCAATACTTTCCTTAGAGTGTTCATAGAGACTGGTCTCTTTATTAACTTTACACTCTCATAGGTGAGTACGTTTTGGTAACATTTACTTAGGCTCATTTGAGATTGCTCTCATCTTTTACATTAGCCTCATATCATGTTGTCACCACATTCATTATCATTAGCACATTTTCTCTTCATAATTACTCACCCCTTTTTACGTGAATGTTCATTTCATCAAATGCCAATGCACTTGGCAATTTAGTGTGTTTCACACTCTTACTTAACCCTTCGAGGGTTTCATCATTTCATTATTTATTTCGTCATAAGCCAATGCACTTTGCCAGTAAGTGTATCTTACACTCATACTTAACCCTTCTAGAGTTTTGTCATTTCATTACATACATCTTAGGTTCACTTATCTTTAGTTGTATGCTAGACTTATGGGTCTATGCATACAAGCCATGAGGCTTCATTCATAGTTCTTTAAGTGACTCATATCTTCCTAAGATTATGCTGTACAAGACTTATGTATCTTTTATGTATGCCAAGATCTAGATTTCTATCTAAGTAGGTTGCATTATTCTTGAACATTTAATTCATGTATGATTTATGTATGAATACAAAAATTTGGGCAAGGGAATCCAAGTTCAAACCCCTCGGACAATACTTACATTTTTCCTTGACATTATTTTTAGTCTTCATGACATTGAGACTCTAGATCGAACCCAAACATTAATATTGTATCTTTAGTTTTCTACTTAATTTTCCTCTTAATTTGGCCGAAAGGTTGTGGGTTCGAACCCCCACAAACCCTTTTTATTTTTCATTAACACCTTATTGTTCCATTTCTCCTAGACCAAGAGGTTGTGGGATCAAACCCCCACATCCTCTTTTATTTTATTCATTATGTTCACTGGGAATTGGGAGGTTGTGGGTTCGAACACCCACAACCTCCTTAATTTAATTTTTAATTCGCTAGCGCTGTGAGGTTATGGGTTCGAACCCCCACAACCTCGTTACTTTTATTTTTATTTTTAAGTCTATTATGTTAGGCGTTTTGGCAGTGAGGTTGTGGGATTAAGCCCCCACAGCCTCACCTCATTTTCTTATTTAATTTGCCTTCCCCTTTCCAGCCTTGAGGTTGTGGGTTCGAGTCCCACGCCTTACATTTTCTTTTCTTTAATTTCTCTTCTTTCACTCGCTGCTTGGAGGTCGTGGGTTTCCCAGGAACCCAATTTAGATTTCCCCCCGACCCCCTTTTTCATTTCTTCTTTTCGCGATACAGTAGCCACACGGGTTCGATTCCCCTTAACCCCATTTTCCTTTTTTTTTTTTACGTTTTTAGCATTCCTTCACATGTGAGGTCTTGGGTTCAATCCCCATTGACCTCACCTATTTCATTATCATTTTAAAACCCAGATTTTGACCTTGTTTTTGACCGAAACTAAAGTACACCCAAGATGGAAATTCCTTAATAATTTTTATCTTCCTTTCACCAACCTTTTCACGTTAGTTCTTAGGCATTTCATGAAACATTTAGTGCATTATTAAGTGTAGTTCAGTAGTTACACTAGTCTAGAGTTTTCACTCAAAATCAATAAGTTCACACCCCATATGAGCATTACATTGTGTACTACCTTTGCACATAAAATACAAGGATTAGACATGCTATTTCACACCTCCAACAATGAGTATATTCATTGCCACACGTTGCACACACACATATTTTTTTTCACATAATTTCGGACAACGTATTAAATATTTACATAATTCTGAACACGCATACATAAACATAAACATCATGAAAACACATTTCATCCCTACTTTTTACCAGCAAACATACCCAACCTATAATTAAATGGGAACAAGTGACATGGACATGCAACGGGCAACAACACTAGTTTTTGCAATGAATATCTTGAATCTTAAAGGGGTCTCTTGGGAAAGGGACCAAGAGAGAATAAACCCATACCTTAATCGATGTTCAAACGTTGATGTTGCTGCCCAGAATCACGTCCAACCCTCTAAATGTGAACACCAATTCGATGGACAAACCTCCATAAGCCTAACGTGTGATTAACGTTGTTTTTCTTTAAAATTTGTGTGAGTTCTTCAAGTGGAAGAACCTTGGTTAAACTTTCTGTTCTTCACGTTATTTATGGCAGAGATATCTTGGAGAGAGTTTGTTTGATCATGTGAGGGTGTGATAGACGTGTTAGGAGAGTGTTGGCTTAGGTTTAGGTGTTTGATTCAAGACTTAGTCAAAATAGGGTTTAATTAAATTAATAAAATCTTATTTATTTCAACTAATACGTGAAAGGACCATTTTTCCCTTACAAAATAAATCATATTTTAAATAAAAAATAAATCACCAATTTGTTGCTTCCATTGGGGCTCGAACTCTGGTGACACCGTTTCGCAAAAATGGGTCATTTTGGGTCGACCCAACCCGAATGGGTTCTTTAATTATATTAATTAATTAATTAATTAATTTCTTAGGGTAATTACGATATTACCCTTGTCCTGGAAAAGACCATTTTACCCCTGGACCCTCAAAACTTAAGATTTCCTCTTCTTATGTTCGTTAAAGAATCCTTTAATAAAATCATTTTCAATAGCCCTATTTGGTTGGTTCCAACCTTTAAAGGCTCAAGAAACTCTCCAAGTTAGTTGGCTTGGCCGTAGTAAGGGTTCTGAGGTCTGGTTTTACGCGTATCAATCCGTGTAAACCTTGGTCTAATCGCAAGCATTCTTGACACATTAAGCATTTATTAACTTATTCATTTTTAGGGTTGTTACATTATCACCCCCCCTTAGGAACATTCGTTCCCGAAAGACACTACCACTACGTCATGCCAGTCAGATCATAACATAATCACTATGCTCAGTCAAGTAATAGCAACGAAATACGGAGAGATAAGGGAACATAAACTTAAGAGTAGGAAGTATAACCTCAAGAGTTGAAAAGATGAGGGTAGCGGGATCTCATATCTGCCTCATCCTCCCACATAGCACCCTAAACAAGATGATTTCTCTAGTGTAAACACCAGATATACCTAGGATGTAGTTTAAGACTTTCATCGGGTTCATTGTGCAATGACCAAGAATGACCTAATCTCATTACTTGAATCTAACTCACCTCTTGATTATCCTATCCTAACATCTTTGGTATCATTCGTTTCATTATGCGCATTATTTGAGGCTGGCATTGTAGTATTTGTCTATTTTTTATGAAGAATGTCCATCATAGGAGTCTTTATGCATGATGTTGATCTTCTTGACTATATGATGAAGGTCTTGACTTAACTATGTCTATGTGGTATTATGCTTCTATGATGGTATGTGTTGTCTTGTGTAGATGATATGTATGAATTTCCTTGTGATCCTATGGTGATATATTGCACCAAGTATCCCTAAAGGATTACTTGGGAGACTAATAAATTAAAAGAAATAGTTCACTGTAACGAGAAATGAGCTCACTGTAAAGTGACCTCAAATTGGACTTAAATTCTATATGTGTTTTTTCTCTATGATGTTTGGCCTTTGATTGTGATTCTATGAATTATGAAAATTATGTAAATGCTATTTTTAAAGGTTTCATAAGGATTTATTAAAAAAGGCATGAAATATGATTTTCAAGAAAAAGGTCCATTTTAAATACATGTTTTTGCATGGTTTCCATACTTAGTGCATTCTTATACTAATCCCATTCTTCTCTACTTTTTACAAAATGTGTAGCTTATGGATGCTTAAAGGATGTCTTGAATGGTAAAGAGTTTGATTGGTTATTCCGAAGCTCAAGGAAAGAAATCCTTCAGTCCAAGGATGTGCTAACATGTATTTATTGTAATGTTTTTAAATGTTGTATAGTTATGTAATGTGTCTTATGCGCCATGTCCGTAATGTATTCTAATGTTGTTGAGTCTAAGATGCAAAGAGACTTAGAGTCTATATGTGTATTACGACCTATATTTTATACGTATATGAAGTATAGTTTCTAGCATATGAGGTGGTATGAAACATTTTTGGTTTTCCACTAAATTTACTATGTGGATGCGATGAATGATAACTATGGGCCTGTATAAGACCTTCGAGAGGTTAAGTATGCCATGTTACTTCTAGGGAGTGCTCCTCAGTTTTGACAAACGGGTATCAGAGCACGAGGTTTTTTAAGGTGGTTTAGGGTCCAAGAAGTCTCATATTGCCACGTCTATTAGAGTCTTCTATCACAGGTTGTGAGTCGCGACACATCAAATGGTACGAGAGGCTATAGGACGATAGAGTTTCCCTTCTTCATCATTCTCATGTCGTGCCATAGAACTTAACTCAATAAGATCTCTCTCTTATGTTTTCTTGTCCGGTGGTCTTTTAGATGTGATTGCTTGGATGAGATTGCTCTATGCTTGAGGGAGAAAAGCTGAGTTTAAAATGCTTATCTTTGTTTTATGGTTTGAATGATTATGTGTGAAGGTGACACTTGTCCTTATTTGATGATGTATAAACTAACTAAGGCGACTTAAATGGTTACCTAGACTTGGTATGAGACTCTACCTATGTCTTGCACTAGTTTTCCTTGACGAAGACCTTAGGAGGTTAATATTATGTATGTGTATGATGATAAATGTTAATGTTTTTATGTGATGATCTCTATGCTTATAAACATGTAAATAGCCTAGTATGCTAAAGATATGGAGTTATGCATGCATGAAGGTTATAGATGAGTGGAGTATGGTGCTAATTGTAGTTTCTATTGGGTTACTTGATTTAGTAGGGTTCTGGGGCTTTACTTGATCATTGCACATGTTAACTCTATGGGTATTATGATTGGTTATCTTACCTTACTATGTATGAAATATCTCTTATTTGATGATGTGATGTCAATTATAGATATATATGAAATCTATGTGGAATAGCAAGATATGTCGGATAATGTATGTCATGATATTGTTAAAGCATGCTACAAGTTATGGTGGTAAAAGTGAATTCTCTTAGCTTGTTGTATTCCTATATGGTTTTCTATGATGCTATCCAAATACTAGGATTTGAACTTGGAGTGTTTAATAACTACCTATGGAACCATGCTATTCTATGAATATATGTGATTAAAAGTGTGCATTGTCTCCTTTTGTATATAAGAGATACTTGATAAGTTGCTACTGTAAATTGGAGTCCCTTGTAGAGACATGATCGTGCTTGTAAATTTATTATGCATGCTTATGAAGGATGAGTTGGTAAATCTTTGTATCTTATATATCCATGCTTGTTCCATCAAATGTCTAAATGTTGCATTTCTAGATATTTGGAAGCATGCTCACTATAAAGACTAGGCAACTTATTGTAACATATTTGGAGAACCAACTAAATTCTCCTTTGGTTGGATGTTATTGAAATATGTGTAGAATTGATGAATATGAACATGCTAATGAATGTGGAAAGGAAATTTGCTATTTAGATTGAAGAATGAGAATCTTATGACATGATGAGTCATAGAGTTATTTCTAAACTTCTTAATTTGTTATGAACCTCCTTGTTGTTTTCCTCAAATGTATGACCTTAGTGAATATTGCATTGTAAGAAGACCTTATGTGAATTGAATAGTATGATCAAAATTGATGGTTGAGGATGATTTGCCTAAAATGATAAGGTTTAGAATGCCTTAGTGTTGCTAAATTGAATAAATGAAAAATTCCCTCTAAAGTAGTAATCACTCTAAGATATGAAAATGAAGGTTGTAGTTGAGATCCTCTTTAGGTTGGGTTAAGTTGGGTTTACCCTAAGTGGGGGATGGTGATTGAGTAGTGAGGTTGTACAAATTGTGTATATTGTCCTTCTATTCTTACTTGAATTGGAAAATAATGAATTCTTAGTAAGCTTGTTTGTAAATATAGTCTTGCATAAAGTGTGAATTGCATGACCTTTATATGATTGGTATGCATTGATTGACATCATTTTGGAGAAATAGTGAATTTTCCAAAGAGCATGAAAGTAAATTTTTGATAATGTTTTCACATGTTGACTTGCAGTTTAATGTGCTAATTGTGAAGTTGACTTCATGAGGTAAGACGAGGAACTTGGTAATAGTCACTTGTAGGGTAAATTATTTAGCCTTGTAAGGGAAGTTGAGTCTCTTTTACAATGAAATATGTTGACTCTCTTGAAAATTAAGTGACTTGATGATTTGGAATGCAAAATTATAGGCTCATTCTTGAAAGGTGAAATCATGTTTAACTAAGTGTCCATGTGTGTGCCTATAATTTGTGTTATTATTTCCAAAATGAGGCTTACTATAAGGGTGAGTATTATGTTAAGAAAAGAAATTTGTGGAATGGCTTCCTATTTTGTTGTGATGTACTTGGTGTGACTTGCCATTTAGACTTCACTAAGAAGAAAAATATATGCATGTCGTGACTTGAAAGTTGAGATTTCTCATTTTTAAGGAAATTAACCCTGTAATTTGCTAAGGTGTTAACTCATGATACATGCAAGTGTGTTGAGGAGCAAGACATTCCTCTATGTACACAACTAAACATGGTATGGTTGAGTATGACCTTCATGGTACAAGGTCTAACTAATGAAGATAATTGTGATTTAACTAACTCAAGTTTATGTGCCTTGAAGTATGAGTGCTTAAGTAACTTTGAGTATGGGTTATGATCTGCCTATGAGTAGCTTTTCAAGATTTTCTTGTAATGAATTAAGATGTAATGATCATGTTATGATTAGGAGAAGGATGTTCTCCTATGAACATGAAAAGGACCTTTGTGTTTGATGCATTAAACAGTGAGTGAGTAATGGTTTTGCTTTCTTGTGTGCATTGAGTTGTAAAATGATTTGATGACATTTTAAATGTTATGAACTACTCTTATATGCATTGAAGTCGTTGTTGTGATTAAAGAGCCCTAAGTGTCATTCGAGGACGAATGTTTTTAAGTGCGGGATAATGTATGACCCCCCCCCCCCTAAAATGAAATAAGTTTTCTAGATCATAACATGTTTTTATTAAACTTGTAATGTCCTAATAATGCTTAAAATATAGTATATAGGCAGTAGCTAAAATATTAGAGGTATTGGAAGTCGAACGTCAAGGGACGACTAAGACGTTTGACGACTAAATCACCTAGATGCCTAATATGTGGTTGTATGTGTTAATGGGTTTTTTCATGATGTTATATGGTTCTAAAATGTCTTATTATATTATATAGAGGCAGTGTGCAAAGTTGAGGTTATTTGGAAGTCGAACGTGAAGGGACGTCCAAGACGTTCGACGATTAGTCACTTATGTGCCACATGTATGCATGCATGCCTAAATTTGTATGAAATGAGTTTAATAAGTCTTGAAATGGTTTAAAATTATGTTTAATGTTGTTATATGAAGTTTCATTAAGTTTGGAGTTCAAACGCCCAAGAATGTCGGAGGCGTTCGAAAGATAGCCCCTAAGACGTTCATCATATGTCATGATGGGGCTTTGACTGTTTGGACGTCTTATAGGTGTTTTTTATGGACGAAATTTATGTTGAAGGTTTATATATTTTTAATGTTCGTAATCACATTGTAAACGTCCAGGTACGACTTCTAAAGGGCCCCAAAAGAGGCCCCAAAAGAAGGACCCAAAGCTGCCTAAGATACTGACTGGGCAATGTCCATTAACGGACCCAACAACGGATTGTTGGTCCACCAACGGCCCGTAGAGCAGTTATAGTGGAGGGATACATGCCTTGGGAAGGTATTAAGCCAATTTCTGCTATGTGTCAGGCGACGGAGGCAAGGCAGGGTCCGTCATGGCCTCGACGCTCCTCATTGCCATCGTTGAAGGTGGCCTGCAACTGGCAGCCTGCGTGCTTTTAATTAAAGGGGTGAATGGGAAATTCACCCCACGTTATAACGTCATTATTATGGGTTTATTTAAGTAATTTTGGTGTATATAAGTCATCAAAAACGTGATCAACCCATTCTGAAATCGATCAACATGTTTTAAGCCTTTCCCTCCCAAAATACTCTCTCTAGAGACCACCATTATTCGTGAAGCTCAAGAACATATTCAAGCTGGGTTTTATATGGATTAATCATAAATTTTATTATGTTTCAAAATAATAAAAGGTATGGAAATCCTTCATCTTCAAGTAACCTTTCACTTGGAGAGTTCTTCTCAATGTTTTTCCAAAGAAATCTTATGATCAAGTTTCCAATCATCCAATCTAGCCATGGGTTCTTTCTCAAAACGTTTTTGATGATTAAATCATGATGAATTGAAGTTAATACAGTTATTTGAACGTGATTTCATTCAAATTTCATGATGAACCCATGGTCCTTCCAAAATTGGTTTAGCTCTTGCACGGGCTTTGTGATTATGGCTTGTTCTTGATTCCATGGGAATTCTCTTACGTTGAATTGCTTGTGTTAATTGTTATTTACGTTAATTGACGGTGAATTTACGATGATCAGTCCATGATGATAAATATATGAATATTTGAACATGAATAGCCTATGTTTCTACATGTTGCCTTGAAGTCGATTGTGAGATCGGTTGTGTAGAGTTTTTATTATGTATAAACTGCTGTAGATACTGTTTTACGGTGATATAATGGATGATTTTTTAGATGTAAATCCTTAATGATCAAATTAATAAAGGTATGCATGAATTGATCTAGATTCCTTTAGGCTATGAAGTCAAAAAGCTTAGTGTGTGATGGATCTCGAATTGTGATTAGATGAAGCATAATTTCGTATTGATTTACTATATAATTAGCTACTTCCTAATGAGTGTATTGTTGATAAAATATGAATGATGATCAAAGCCTTATAGAGTTCATAGTACTGGTAAAGTCTTCTATACTCTAGAAAATCGATAAGCCTAAATGTCTATGTTGTAACCTTAATCTTAAAGGTATGTAATTATGATTTCAATATGGTTAAATGCAGGTTTAGATACCGACTTAGACTTATAATATGTATGAAATATGATCTAAAATCAATGCAAGGGAAATTATATAATGATCTATGTTATTCTACTTTCCTAGTATGTTGATGTGTTGTAGTATTATGTTATAGGATAATCTTGTAGCGACTTGTACATGGTTTCATATATGTTTAAAGTAAATTTAGATACTTCCATATATGTGTTTTATTGATGAATAAGGATTATTGATCAATGATGATCAAAGGGTGGTAAATTGGTAAGAATACTTATTCCATCTACTCTTTTACTTATCTATTTCTTTATAGTAATGTTGATGAAGCCTTGTATGGCATTGTGTGGTATGGTCCACTTATGGTAGAGTTGTTTATATTATTGTCATCATATATGTGTTGATCATGTCCTTGAATACAAATTGATGAATATATGATTTAGATATTTAAATGATCACCTTATGACTAATTATACCTATCTTCCTTTTTTAGTTGTGATCTAGGTTGTGTGGCTATTGTATGCACATGTGTATATTCATGTTAGGGTATTTTATAGGTGTTGCCATTGATGTGCTAAAATGGTTAATAGCCTCTACCCATGTACCCCTTATATAATAGTGTAAATAGCTAAATTTAGGATCTTGATTATAATGTATAAATTGTCTTGTCTCCAATTCTATTATATGTTGTGTGCTATGTGCTTGGAAGTAATGTGGTCTAAGAGGGTGGCTACCTCAAAAATTTATTAATATCCATTATGTGATCATGTTGGTCAATGTACACACACTCTTACTTACATGCATGTTAAAAGTAGTATAGGTCATTGTGTCTAAATGAAAGGTATGTCTCATATTCACTAGTGTCCACTACTATCCATGTAAAGTATATGTATGTGAAGTATGTTGTGCATTCCTTACTAGGATGACTTGATAGGTGTACTAGTATGGTCAAAGGTATGGGACCTTGTCTATACATTTCACATTTGTATCTTGATAGGATAATTCCTAGGTTTGGTTTCTATGTATATGAAATATGAAAATATGAACATTTTATGAATATGATGTATATGAAAGGATGAAGTATAAATGTGCATAGTGTCGTAGTGGGTTTATATGAAAGGATTGCTCATATAGTTATGCCTATAGACTCATGTAATGATATATGAACATGTGTGACATTATGGGTTATGTGAAAGGTTTGCTCACATCTATGTATACACTCATACAAATGAATGATAATCTAGTCAATAGAGGAGCCTTGATAGGTGTGCTCAAGTGTATCCTAAACTAGATAGTACTAATACATATTCTATGTCCATGTGAAAGGATATTCTCACATGATTTAGATTGATGAACTCTCATCTATGACCTATGAGCTAAGTCTATGAAGACATGACTCTCCTAAACCTATGATTTATAAATTAAAAGTATAATAAAAGTGTTCAAGGAAGGGAACTTATCTTAGCACCGAGTGAACTTGAATATGAGTGTGTGTACCTTCATATGGTAGGAAGGTAGGTCACCATAAATCTCATGAGGTGGATAACCACAATGCCTCAATGGACATAAATAGGGTTTCAATAAGTGAATAACTACAATGCCTAATCTTGTCATAAAGAGGGTTTTCACATGTACCTCTGAGTTCCATAACTATGTTGCCACGACATGATACTAGCTAGTCGATCCACCTAAAAGCTATGTCACATTTAGTTATACTTTGGCCGGTATACCACCTCCTTTCGGTGTGGGGTTCTATGACATCGGATTCCATGTTTAGCATCACATGGTCTATGTCAGTTAAGGCTATAGTTTCCCTAAAATAAAATGGACAATGGAAGTAAATGATTAGGACCCTAAATAGAATGACTTAAGAGAGGTTACTTAGGATAGGCGGAAGTAATGAACCCATCTAGACATTGCACAAGTAGCTCCTTAGGAAGTTCTAGGAAGGTATTCTAATGCATGTCTCTATGTATGTGTTCCTTATGCATGACATCGTAGTATTTGTCAACTTGTTATGAAGATGTGCATGATAGGAGTGTTTATGCATGATGTTGATCTTGTTGACTATATGATGAAGGTCTTGACTTAAGTATGTCAATGTGGAATTATACTTCTATGATGGTATGTGTTTTCTTGTGTAGATGGTATGTATGATTTTCCTTGTGGTCCTAAGGTTATAAATTGCACCAAGTATCCCTAAAGGATTACTTGGAAGACTAATGAATTAAAAGAAATAGTTCACTGTAAAGAGAAATGAGCTCACTGTAAAGTGACCTCAAATTGGACTTAAATTCTATATGTGTTTTTCTATGATGTTTGGCGTTTGGTTGTGTTTCCATGAAGTATGAAAACGATGTAAATTCTATTTTTTAAAGGTTTCATAAGGATTTACTCAAAAAGGCATGAAATATGATTTTCAAGAAAAAGGTCCCTTTTAAATGCATGTTTTTGCATGGTTGCCATACTTAGTGCATTATTGTACTAATCCTATTCTTCTCTACTTTTTACACAAAGTATAGGTTATGGATGCTTAAAGGGTGTCTTGGATGTTTAAGAGCTTGATAGGTGATTCCCAAGCTCAAGGAAAGGAATCCTTAAGTCCAAGGATGTCCTAATGTGTATTTACTATAAAATTTTTAAATATTGTATAGTTATGTAATATGTCTTATGGACCGTGTCCCTAATGTATTCTAATGTTGTTGACTCTAAGAATGCAAAGAGACGTAGAGTCTATATGTGTATTACGACTTATATTTTATATGTATATGAAGTATTGTTTCTTGCATATGAGGTGCTATGACAAGTTTTAAATTTTCCGCTAAATTTACTCTGTCGATGCGATGAATGATAACTATGGGCTTGTATTAGACCTCCGAGAGGTCAAGTACGCCATGTTACATCTAGGGGGTGCGCCCCGGTTGTGACACTTTCAAAGATGGATGTCACCGCATGACAGAAACCGATCAATTCAGACGCTATCAAGAGACATTACGTGTGAACCTTCAATTTGTATTTCTGTTATTTCCCTGTAACTGTTCTGTTTGTTCGTAATTTTTTTCTTTAGAATATTATCCCCCTTGTAATGAACTACATCTTCCCAAGAATGAGATATGTAGGCGGCCTATGTCGGCCTTGATCACCCCATTTATCCCTTTTATTATTTCATTGTATTTAAACTATATTCGACCTAAATTCTAAAAAATGATATACGTAGGAGGCCTATGTCGGCCCCAGTCATTTTCTTAGTAAATTTTTTGTTGTTGTTAACCTTGACGAGGAACTACGTTTGATCATATTTCATGTCTGATTTCTACTCCTCTTCACAATAGAAACTAGGACAAAAGTTTATAGAGGGACTCGAAAATTCTTGAGAAGAAGATTTTTCCTCAACAAATCAAAACTGAAGTCACTTTGAAGTTTGCAACTGGGATAGAATTTTTGAGAGGATTTCAAAAATTCCGTGATTTACTTACCAACAGTTAATATGAGACGAGACAGTTATCTAGGAAAGAATTTTGAGGATGACCTCAAAATTTCAACTGGGGTTTATCGACAGTCTAGAGTGACTTTGAATACATCTAACGAATAATCAGATAGACCTCCAAGCATCAGACTCAAAGAAGTTCGCTAAGTCTAACGTGACATGATACTTTGCAGTAATTTGTTTAAAAAAATAATACTTTTCAAAATATTATTTTTGTTAAAATTTTCCCTTAACGATTCATTTGTTTTGGCATAAAATATTTTTTCTTATCTATCAAGAGTCGAGAGATAAGAAAATCAACCGAACATAGAAGGATAAGGAGCAGATGATTGAAGAAATCGACACAGATCAGTTCATTTTAAAACTAACAATTTTTCTTTGGACGCAAGTTTATCGGTTTACCCTGAAATCCGCAAATTCCTCCGATCGATGAATATGGAGAACTCAGAGGTATAGCTCCCCCAAAATTAATAATTTTTGATGGATGCAGGAATATTTTATATTGCATATATCGAAGACTTGGAAAACGTGAAAACCATTGTTTCATCCAACTCCCTACAGCATGAAGTCTATAGCGAAGATACAACCATGTTCAAAGATGAATCAAATGAAAACCCCGAGAAAGATAGTTCACGATTTTTCATCAAAGGCGTCATCTTCATCATATTACAGACATGATAGCATTATTACCCGGAGGGTTGTTTTGTGTTATCGATGAAAATGATACACTACCTGGAGGGTTATTTTACCATATTGTCAATTGAGACGATATTTGTATCAAGAAGGCACGTAGAAGATACTATGTCGCTTGATCGAAGCACTACCACCATTTGGTAGCAAGGATAATCTTGTGGAAAATTATGCATCGTGAGTTAATATTCATGCCTCGTGGAAAATTTCATTCATCGCAAGTCGATATTCATGCATCGCGAGAAGATATTCATGCCTCGCAAAAAAAAAGAATGCAACGCGAGAAGATATTTAAGCCTCGCAGAAATATTCATGCATTGCGAGAAGATATTCATGTTTCGCAGAAGATCATGCATCGTGGAAAGATATTCATACCTCACGGAAAATCATGCATCGCGAGTTGATATTCATGCATCGTGAATTAATAATAATGCATCGCAGAAAATCATGCATCGCGAGTTAATATTCATGCATCGCGAAGAAATCATGCATCACAAGTTGAACTCATAAATCGTGGAAAATCATGCATCGCGAGAAAATTTTCATGCAATACGAGAAAATGTCATGCATCGTGGGAAAATCATGCATTGTAGAGAAGAAGTCATGCATTGCAAGAGAAAATTCATGTATTGCAGAAAAGTCATGCATTGCTAGAGAAAAAATTCATGCATCACAAAAATGTCATGCATAGCAAAAAAGAAATCATGCACTTCAAGAGAAGGAAATTGTGCATCCCAAGAGAAATATTTACCCATCAACATCAACCGCAAATTTTATTTAGCAAGAGTAGACACCAAGAGAATCATCAAAGAAGACATCAAGAGAAATATCAGCACACTGCATCAACTTTTGTTTATTTTGGCAGCAAATTAAAGGTACATCGAAGATTATATAGCAAACATAAGACATAAGCTTTATTTCCTGTACGTCAAACTGATTGAGTTGACGACAAATGCTGAAGGAGAGTAATTAAGTGTCAACACGGTAAAAGACACTATCTCTCATTTGAATTACTTTTTTAATTCTGATGAGTTTTATCTCAGTCTTTGTCTAGAGCATCTGAAAGAAAGAATTCTCCAAAAAAAAATCACAGGTGCGGACGACATAAAAAAAGGGATGCAACACAACATGGAACTATTTCTTAGCAGCGAACTGGGACATAGTATAAATAAGAGTGTCAAACTCTTAGGACGCGAGAAGAGGTGCGACTTCAACCACAATCCAACCACACCCTTATCGAAGGCATGTGGGTTTTCCTTTGTCTTTTGTCAATTTCGGTTTTGCATCGTGAATTTTGGATCTTCCGAAAGCAAGTTTCCAATCTGAGTGATAGTGCACCAAGTGTTTTGGAAATTATGTACGTGTAAGTTCTTAGTTATGGGTGTGAAGTGCACCACATTCATGGATAAGAGGTTACAAGCCTTCTTTCCATACTTAACTTTATTTGTCACTTGTCCAGAACCAAACATTATCTAGTATAATAGATTTCCTTTTCAACTGATCGAGTTGAACTACAAACAACCTCATTCATAGGTTTATGGATGTGTAGGCAGGCTCAAAGTTGAAAACTCAGTTGTATTCCAACATTTGCTCTTAAATCCTATTCCCGAGCATTTCAGTCCCTTCATAACCCGGTATCAAGATGACTTTTCAATTATTTAAATTCGTCCATCAAATCAAGCGTAACGAACTAGAAAAGGCCTGAATTCTCATATAGACTGAGATATGTAGGAAACTCATTTTCCGGGTTAGGCCATAATTCCCAAACTTCGTACCAAATTCTTCTTTCGAGGACGAATATGTGGTCGGTCAAATTGGCTTGGTTAGTTTCATATTCCTCGAATTTATCGCATCAATCAAAGTAAATGAGGGACAGTTATTGACACCCAATTTTGGCCCTTCATGATATAAATTAATTCAGGAGTTTCTTGAATTCTAAGCGAGTTGAAATAGTTGATTCTATCAGATTCAAATATTTTAAGTCATTTTATAGTATATTTAGTCAATTTTTGTAGTTTTGTATGTTTTTATATAATTAGTTTTTTTATGAAATATTCAAAAATTTTCTCTAAAAGACTTTAGTTTTATTTTACGCTTTATTAGATTAGTTTTAGTAGCTTGTAGTTTGGAGACTTAGTTTATAGTTAGATATATTAGTTTATCTTGTTATAGTTTAAGTAATGTATATATTTTATATAATCGTATATATAATTAGCTTATTTTATAAATATTCGAAAATCATCTCAAAAAGGATTTCGGTTTTACTTAACACTTTCTTAAATTGATTTTGTCTAATTGGTTAGTTTACATTTTTTATTCATTACTTTATAATAAGTTATTTATTTTATTTTGTTAAAATTAAGAAGCTCGTAAATCAATTCTATTAATTCGTCTTGCTTGAATTGTAGTCGAATCTTCTAAAATTAATTTTTCGCGGTCATCTTTTAATCCATTTGGCTAAATTAGTAATTAATTGTATTGCAAATTTAGCTAAATCTGACATTTTTCTCCAACCCTATTTCTTAGACCAAGAGAGTTTAGGCTCAGCCCACTATGTTTAGCCTCAAGACCCATTTGGCAGCCCAAATCCTTTAATTCCCCTCAACCAATCATCAGAAAAATCCAGACCCAATTTCCAGAACAGACCCAGCCCCATCTCAATGTAAACCCGACCCATCTTTCCCTCTTTAAACAAAAGAAAACCTAAATAACGTGAGTTCCCACAAATGATACCCAGGATAGATCAATACACGGTGTCTTGCGAGAACATGTTTATCATGATTTTTGACGAAGGAGTTAACGGAAAATTCATGTAAATAGACGGAAGGCGTGAACGGCATGAGCAACAATTTTTGAACTTCGAACCCTTTTCAATAAATTTTTTCATGAGTTTTGCTAAAAATCAAGTGGCGACTCTGTTAATTCGAGAAATTGATTTCTGTTAAATTAGAAGATTAATTGTTTTATCAAAACTTAGTCATCTTTTCTTTTATTAAATATTTTCACAAAAACAAGTATCATTCCTTAATATTTTATTAATCTCAGCACCTACACATAACCCTAACTAATCGTTCTCATGCTCATAACAATAGTAACATAACCTAGATTCACAACTAGACTAGAACATTAGGCACAACTTACACATAAGGTGATCATCATAACCACATATTCATATATTCATCATTTTCCTTCAAGGAAAAGGTAAACATATATAAAATGAAAATATAGTAAACATCGCCTCCATAAGTGGACCATACCACACGATGCCATATAAGGCTTTGTCAACAATACTATAGAAAAGTAGAGAAGTAAAAGAGTAGATCAATTCTTACCAATCCTTTAGTCTTTGGTCATAAATAACCATTACTACTCTTTAATAGACAATTTAAGTATAAGGATGTAGCTAAAGTACAATAATCACATCTGAAGTCATGTATAAGCTACTACAACACCATGCTACAAACTAGTACAACACATCACTAGCATAGTAGAAGGTAGAAGGACATAGACCATTAACCGATTTCACTTGCATGGATCATAAATAATATTTCATGAATAGAATAAATCTAGGGAAGTATCTAAATATACACGTAACATAACAAAATCATGCTTAAATCCTTACAAGATCACAATAACAACATAGGCATTAAACTATCAATTCAATAGAGAGTAGAGAAATAGGCAATGCTGCTAATTCCCTAAAGCCTTGATCATAAATCATATATTAACAATAATATACATATTCGGAAGTATCTAAATAGATCATTAATAAAAAGTAATCATGCTTCATCTAATCTAAAATCGAGATCACATCACATACATACTAGTATCAACGATAGGCTAGAAGAACCTAGATCAATTCATGCCAATCATTCTTTACATTGATTATACGAGATTAATGTCCATAATTCAACCATGGTATTAACATAAGGCAATATCTACAAGCATCTTAACATAATCAAATTCCACTTTTATACATTTAAAGATCAATGTTATAGTGAATACATAGAATTTTAAGCTAGCCTTATTCAAATGTTCATATATTTGTTCACATGGATAATTCATCAGCAATTCACCATCAATATACATACTAGACAGTAGACATAATCATATTAACATAATTGAATGACAAATCGATATGCATAAGATGAAGATCATAAAGTCATACATAGGCTAAAATCGAGTTTGTAAAAGAGCATGGGTTCATCATAAACTTGGATTGAAAATCACATCCAAATAAGTAGATAATGATAAACACATTCATATTATGCTTTTCAAATCAATTTAAGAAAGAACCCATGGCTAGATTAAAGAAGAAGAATTTTGATCATGGAACTTCTTTGAAAACATTGAAGAGGACTCTCTAGATGAAATATTAACTAGAGATTAAGGATCACCATACATTTATTTTGATGAAATATTCTAAAATTTGGTGAAGAATACAGGCAAATCCCATCGACATGCTGATCTTTAACTTCACCTTTAATGGAGGTTTTTAGACAGGATATTTTAGAAGTGGGAGGTTTGATTTTGATTTTAGGATGGGTAAGGGCTATTCACTTGTTAGATCATCTATATATACTTAAAAATAGGTAAATAAACATCCCAGGGTAAGTTTAGCACGTGGGGTGAATGTTAGGCAACATGCATGGTAGTGACTGCAGGCTTGCATCGACGGACACCAACAATGGGGCGTTGGTCCATTGACGGCCATCTTGTGCCTTCCATCGTTAGGGTATGAGGATGTCATGTGTATAAGGCTTCTCTAGGGTAAGTTCCCATCTATGCCTCCCCATCGACGGGGAGTCAGTTGAGCTCGTCAATTGGCACTGCCAAGGCAGTGTCTCCACAATCATTGATCCTTCTTGTGGGCCTCTTGCGGGGCCCTTGGTAAGTTATGCCCAAACATTCCCAACGTAAATAATAGAATTAAAAAGTGAACGACCTTCCACATCATTTTCACCCAAAACAATTGCAAGCACCTCGTCCAAACATGCTAGGCACGATCAAGACACACACACACATGTCTCAAGGGCTAACTTCCGAACGTCTTGGACGTGTGACCTCTAAACTTCATGAAACTTACCATAATAACTAAAAAAATAATTCTTAATAATATAATAACCTCATAAGATCATGACACACACATATGCAAATAAAAACACATAAGGCCCCTTAAGTGACTAGTAGTCGAACGTCTTAGTCGTCCCTTGACGTTGGACTTCCAAATGACTTCAAATCACCCATTCATACGTTAAAACACTCATTTAAAATTTTAACAAGCTTATAGACACAAGTGAGGATCTAGTTACCGTAACTCATTTTGGGGGCCCTACAGTTTTGCTTCAATAGTTGGCAGAACAAGAGTTGTTAAGTTCAATATTCTTAGAATGGAATGGCGAAAATTCTATTCCTAGAGGTCGTATCATTTATTGTATAAAGTATTTTAAGATGATCATTAAAGGGTATTTATGCCATATTATAAGATCCAAAGATTTTGACTCCGAAAATCCTTCCATTGAATTGGTTCCGTAGTAAAGGAAACTCTGGAGGTATTCCCTAATGATCTTCCCCGAATCCCTCCCAAACGAGAAATTGATTTTCGTATTCACTTGCTACTGGATAATAATCCCATTACAATTCCTCCTTATCGGATGGATATGGCCAAATTGAAAGAATTGAAGGCTCAACTCAAGTTTTTACTAGACAAATTGAACCTAGTATTTTTCCATGGGGTGCTCCATTTTTTTTGTGTGAAAAATAAAGATGGGTCACTTAGGATGTGTATCAATTACCGTCAAAACAGTAAATTCACCATAAATAACAAGTATCCTCTCCCTAGGATTGATAACTTGTTTGATCAACTCATAGGTGCGAGTTACTTTTCTAAGATTGATTTAAGGTCGGGATATCACCAACTTAGGATGAAAGGTGAAGATATTCCCAAAACGGATTTTAGAACTTGGTATGGTCACTATGAGTGCCTAGTCATGTCATTTTGCTTAACCAATTCCCCAGTGAATTATATTGACCTAATAGGGTGTTTCAAAATTATCTAGATTCCTTTATTATTGTCTTCTGTAACACTCTGAAAGTCTAAAACCTAATGTAGAGTCTCACATGTGTCTAAGGCTTTTAAAACTTTTAAAGGTCAATAATAATGTATAAAAGTTATTTAGGAAGTTTTAGAGTCAAAACGTCAAGGAAGGTCCATGACGTCCAGAGACTAGTCAAAGAGATGCTAGTGTGCCTTAGCCTATTTCACGGGTTTTAAAAGTCATAAATGGATGAAAGTTTGTGGAAGGTGTATAACACATATTATGGTAGGTTTAGGGTCAAAATGTACGGGTAAAACTCCTCAAAGGCCAACCTAAGGATCCTTGAAGAGGACCCTTTCATTTTGACCCAAACCTACGAAATAAGGCAGTGCAGGCAGTAGCCATCGACAGTTGCAGGAGACGAGGCATAGCCTCATCGATGTGGAATTGAGGCCTCCGGCGATGGTCACATAATTGTTTTCCCCTAAAATGCTAAAATTCCAACTCTCTGATCCAATCTACGATACGCATGACGGTTGGGGAGAGTGCGCGTGGACTGAGCTGTGACCCGTAGGTCAGGGTCTAGTAGGTCAAACCTGTGTTTTTTGTTAAGTCTTTAGTGAGTTCATTTAATTAGTTAGTTAGTTTGGAGCTTAATTAGGTATTAGGTGTGGTTAATTATGTTAGTTAATTCACTATAAAAACTACCCTAAGCCTAACCCACTTTAACACCTCCCAATTCCAATTACAAATTGCTCTTACTTCTCTCTACTTTCTCCCTCCCAAGGAATACTCCATAGAAGAAAAAGGTACAAGGGTTCTAGGGAAGCAAAAGGTCCACTTTTCTTCATTACTCTTCAATAAATAACAAGGTATGGGAACTGTTCACCTTTGGGATTCCTTTACCCAATGGATTCTTCCAATACTGGTTTTCAAAAAGATGATTTCATATGGGTTTCCTCCTAATAAGAATTTGATCGTATAAATTGTATTTTCTATGGTTTATTTTAATTATTATGCTTATATTATGATGTATTATTATTTAACTATGTTATTTCTTTATAATTTAATATAGTATGTGGAATAGATCATGAATTGACCAAAATTCCCTATCCCTAGGTTATGAACTAGTGTTGAATTCAGTTGTAGTGATGCAATTGACTTCATTATTGTGTGATTACTTTAAACCCATGAGGTTGAATTGGATGGTTGATGGTAAAACCTTCAGTGATGGATTGTGAAGAAGATTGGGTTAGTCTTTGTGATCTCAAATCATTACTTCAATTATGGTGTCTTGTACTTTGTGATGAAGTTTAATTGAAGTATACTTTATGATTGAACGAAGTAGATGTTGGTATGATGATGCAATTGAAATGTATTGATTATTGTATATTGTGATATTATTATTAAGCGGTAATGATATAAGGTTGGTTATGAAGTACCTGTGTGCCTTACTATAATATAATGATGTTAAAGTGTTAATCTCACATGTGAGGGTTGTATTGAAAGGATGTTCTCATACAATACCTATTGAGGTACAGACTATAACTATACAAGGACTAGTTTCCTATGACATAAACTAAGTCATGATTGTTAAAGAAAGACATTTCAAAAAGGTCTTAGCACCGAGTGAACTAGTAGTGAGGAGTGTCCCTTCCCAAAAAGGGAAGGTAGGTTCATTATTGTACTGATAGTATTGGAGACTATAATGCATGGTGCATAATGAAGTTCCCAAGAACATATCCAAGTTCTTGAACTATGTTTCCCCTTAGAAATACTAACTAGTGGACCAACATAGATTTTACGTTCATGTTTTGGTACACCTTGGCAATTACTACACCTTCTTTCGGTATAGGGTTCCATGACACCGGATTCCATCGTAGCTCATGTTGTCTATGTCGTTTAAGGTAAGATGTTCCTAAATGTAAAATGAAGTAATAAAGTGAAATGTAACTAGGAGGACTTAAGGGTTTTGACTTTGTCTAGGTACGGGTATGAAACTCTACCTACACATTGAACTAGGTGTCCTTGAGGTAAATCCTAGGAGGCAATTCTTATGTTCCTATGCTCCTGTGAAATGAATGATATGCTTATGTTAATTCTAAATGTTAATGGTATATATTTCTAAATATGATTATGAATACTTATAATGCTAAGTTATATGAAGTTAGACATTATTCATGGTCCTTTGGTTAGTTTGCTTGGTTGAGTGGAGTTGTGGGGCTTCACTTGACCATTGCACTATTAGCCTTGGTAAGGGGTTATGAGTGAGGGTTTTACTTGTGTTATAATGTTAGGAACTCATGAACATTCTTTGTTTTTATAACATGACATAGAGTTGCTTTGGCTATGATTATACTATGTAATTCACATGTTGACTTAGCTTAACTTAAATATATAGGTCGTGTGTTGAATATGATTTTATCTTAAGGAATACATGATTATTGTCTTATATGCATTTCTTGATTTATCATAAGACTTTTCTAAGTAAGTTGGCATGGTTTTATCAAATTTCCACTTCTAGCATAATTTCTATGTTTGTGTGCATATGTTTCCATACTTAGTACAAGTTATGTGATAACCCCTATTTCTCAATTTCCCCCAAAAACATTTTAAGTTCCGGTCATGAAGGATCCGTGGAAAATTTTCAAGAAGGGTTGGATTATTTCTCCAAGTGTGGGTATGTCCTCAAGATATTAGGATGATGACTTTTTCCTCATTCTACGTATGTGACTTGCTATAGTCTAATGACATTCAATTCCCTCTTATTCTTCAAAACATTGTTGTCAGCCCTAAGTGGAATTTATACATTTGTGTAAGAGCTATGCCCTTATTGTTCTATTTCATTTAGAGGGTTTTATATGAGACATCCTTATTAAGGCTGTATTTTGTATGTTATATATATGTGACATAAAAGTAGAAGACTAAGTAAGCTTCTTATTTCGAGGAGTCTGAATAAACTCCTTATGTATATATGTTACGTGTAAGTGTGAGGTCTATGTAAACCTCATGAAGTAGATGTAGATGAAAAGTTTTAATTTTGTGAACTTTTTGACCTATGAATGTAATGATGAATGAAAAGAGGTTAGTCTTATCCTCTCCAAGGATGACAATACCCGTAACGTCTAGGGGGTGATCTTTGGATGTGATGAACTTGGTATTAGATAATAAGGTTGAATATATTTAGGGTAGATGTCTCATTAAACCACTTCTATGTAGATTCTTATTCATAATTGTGAAGCGCGCCAGAGAGGGACTATGTGATGCTTAGGATACTCTCATCTTCTTGTACCTATGTCATGCCTCCAGAGTCTAATATTATATGCCTTTCACCTAAATGTTTTACCGTGGTTATAGGTATGAACACTATGAGAGCAGCTGCTAGAAGGGTCGAGGAAGAGATTTATAATGTGGGAGATAATGGCAATCGACAAGACAACCAAGTGCCTCGACTTGAAGAAGTTGCTATGGGTGATCATGTTCCGGCTGTTCCTCTACCGATCACCGATGGAGCGAATTTGGCCTAAGTGATGACCTGTCAAACAAATATTGTCACTTCTCAAGTGCAAGCTATGATAGCCCAGGTGAATAGGGAGATTGGACCCCGAGTTCCTCAACATGCTGACACTATCGCTTCTCGTTTGAGAGACTTTACTAGAATTAATCCACTTATGTTCTATGGTTCAAGATCGAATTAAGAACCTCAAGATTTACTCGATGAGGTATCTAAGATTATCTATGCTATGGGTGTGACCTCAATTGAGAAGTCCAAGTTGGCAGCCTATCAACTTAAAGATGTAGCCTAAACTTGGTACACATAATAGAGGGATAATAGGGCACTAAGAGGTGCTCCGGTGACATGAGAGATTTCAAGAAGTCTTCCCATTATAGGTTCTTTCCTAGAGTGTTGAGAGAAGCTAAGGTGTAAGAATTCATCAACCTTCATCATGGAGGTATTAGTATACTTGATTACTACTTGAAGCTTACTAAATTGTCCAAGTATCATCCATCCTCGGTGTCTAACCAATGGTTGAGATGAGTCATTTTTCTATAAGATTTTCCGAAGACTTGGTGGAAGAAAGTAGTCTAAGGAGAAATAATAGAGAGGCCAAGAGAGCCAAGACTTAAGAATATGGTTCTTGAAAGGGGAGGTTGGAAATTCAAGACAAGCTGAGATTCAAGAAGAGATTCTCTAATAAAGTTCTTTTAAAATTTCCCAAGGGTCGTTATGAAAGAGTTTCTAACCCTAGCCTCAAAAGGGAAGGGATACTAGTTCACCAAGTAAGAAGCCAACTTGTGGAATGTTTTGTAAGAAGCATTATGGTGAGATCCTTGTTGGTATGGACAATTTCTTTGGATGTGGAAAGAGTGGCCACAAGGTTATAGATTGTCCAAATTTGAAAGGGAAAGACAAAGGAAGTGGGCAAGCTCAATCTAGTGGTTCTAATGTTGATTCTCCAAGAAAGAATCACTTTTATGCTCTTCGCTATAGCGATGAATAAGAGAGTTCTCCCGATGTGGTGACCCATACAAGTCTTATCTATTGAAATTTATGCTTTACTTGATCTCGGTGCTACATTAACTTTTGTTACTTCTTTGGTAGATAGAAAGTTTGATATTTTGCTCGATTTCCTAAATGAACTTTTTATGGCTATTGCCCCAGTAGTTTATTCAGTGCTTGCAAAGAGGGTATATAAAAATTGTCCTATAATGTTTCCCAATAGAGTTACTCAGGTTGACCTAGTAGAACATGTTATGGTCGATTTTGATGTCATATTGGGGATGGATCGGTTGCATGATTGTCACATCCGGGTTTACCCCCTAGACGTAACCTGCGTTGTTTTCCTTTTCAAAGACTAAGACTAGCCTCTTATTCTCATGTCATTACATTGATAGGTTGAAAAATGCTGTTACTACTTGGAGGTTTACATAGACCTCTACATACACATAATATATATTCATATCGAGTGTACATAGACCCTTCGTATAGGAAGGTTACATAGCCTTCTTCTTTTATTGCACATACAAATATAAAATATAGAATTAGTCTCAACGATTGTCTCATCTCAATCCATCTAAATGAATATAACAATTTTTGCAAAGCCCATACATTAAATCAACAAGACCATGTATAGGTCATACGAAAGTACAATATTCAATTAAAAAGGTAAGGAATGAGAGAGTCAATAATCTCATAACAAAATCCGTAAGCTAGATGATGGCATTGACCTCGAAAGTTGAAAACCTACCCTACTTTAATGAAAGGAAGAATCCAAGCCTTCAACAATGTCGCCATCCAAAATTTTCAACAACTAAATCTAAAATGTTTGGGAAAAGGGAAGAAATATGGTTAGTACTCCACATGTACTAAGTATGAGATCTTATGCACATACACAAGCAAAACATGCTAAAAGAGATTTTTTAGTCAAAACATGCCATTTTACCCCTTTAGGGACTTATGCAAAGTCAAGTAAGTCATATAAATCAATCCAACATGCTTACTATCTCAACAAGTAATACTTATCCCAACATACTTGAAACCATGATTTACTAAAACCCTAACATCAAGGAATAATATCACAAGAATGATTAAGATTTAAACATATCATAATAAGCAAGACAACTACTCACAAGTCCTTATCAAGTCAAAAATTGCAATGACCAAGCAAAGCCCCATAACCTTACTCAATCAAGTATCCTCAACAAGAAAACATGACCAATGTCCAACTTCACATATCGTGGCATTTAGGTTTACATTAATTCTTATATTAACATTATAACCCAAGTCATATTCATAAAAGGACTAATCAACATATAGTATCAACAATGTGTCATGGTAATCATATATACATCATAAATTATCATAACATAAACATATAAAGAACCTCCTCCTAAGACTCCCCTCAAGGCTACCTAGTGCAATTTTAGGTAGAGTTCCATACCCCTACCTAGACAAATCTAGACCCTTTAGGTTATCCTAGTTAGACTTCAGTTATATAATTCATTTTAACTTTTGGAAGCATCTTGCCCTAACCGACATAGACCACATGAGCTAGTGTGGAATCCGGTGTAATAAGGCCCTACACCAAAAAAAGCGGACTACTTGCTAAGGTAGTACCAAAACATGAAACATAACTACTACGTGGATCCACTAGCTAGTATTCTTATGAGGGCAACATAGTTCAAGAACTAGGAGATTTAGTTGGGGTCCTCTTTATGCCCATGCATGATAGTCTCCATTCTTAAGAGTAACATAGTGTTCCTACCTTCCCTTTATGAGAAGGGACACTCCTCTATCTAGTTCACTCGGTTCTAAGCTAGAGTCCCGTTTAGAAATGTCTTTAAGCCTTTAATTATAAATCATAGCTAATTTAGGCCATAGGGGTCTACCCCTTGGATAATTATCATCATCAATAGCTCAATAAAATTGTATGAGTATAAGTCCTTTCATCACATTATATATAAGTGAGGTTAACACATTAACATTTCATAGCATATTAAGGAAGATTGATAGTTTTAACAATCCTTACATCACATACACCTTAATCAACCTCACAACAAATTCAAGCCATTTCAATTCAACATCATACCATCTATAATCCTAGTATAAGTCATTCTTTAATGTAATATCATTACTTAACAACAACTAATAACAACTGGAAGTAAGGATAGAGATTCTAAGACTTACCAAGTCTTCCTCATAGTCTATCATCAAAGTCTTACCATCAAACCATAACTCAACCCAACTTGGGGAGTAACATTATCACACAATGATAATTAATAGAAAACAAGGACAATTTAATCTCTATAAAACAATTTATCTTTAGATCACAACTAGAGATAAGATACGTAGGCTAATTTCATTCATAACCTAAATCACATCTCAATAACTAGCATAATAGGCCTATAATTCTTCTTAATTTAATCGTGATAACACCATAAGATAGTAATCAAATCAACAACCAACTCAATGGAATTATCACAATACAATATAGGTCAAGATCACTACCTAGGGTTAGGGATTAGACCGAACAATTAACAATTACCATAAACCAGTTGAATTACATGTTAATGTAATCAATATAACCATAAGAATCCATTAACAACTCAATCCATAACTTCAGTTCTGTAATTGAATAAGAAAACTCATTTTTTTGAAATCTATTTTGAAGGAACCCTTCGAGGAAAGAGTCTCAAAGGTGAATGGAACCCATACCTTAGTGTTTGTTAACAATTTGATGGTGAATTCGTCCCTTTCAATCCCCAAAATCCTAGTCCTTGGTAGTCTTCAATGGTGAGTTCATTTAGAGAGAAAAATAAGAGATAAGGAAGAGAGTTTATATGAGAGTTGTCTTTAGGTTAATGAGGGTTGAGGGTATTTATAGTGGGACTTAATCAACTTAATTGTTCTCCCTTTAATCCCTAACGAAACCCCAAACAACTTAATTAATTAAATGAAATCTTTTAAAATTTGGTTGTGAAACTCGACCCGCACATACGAAGCCCTGATCGACGGGACGTCTGTGAGTCGACGGACAACCCCCTCTGTCCTGCACTCTGTTATCTTGGTCAGAGTCTGTGCAGGCGATTGCTTTCTCCAAATTGTCTAAGTGTGGGATGATGATGACATTGACACCTCATCAATCCACACACGGACCGTAGCCTGCACCTCTGCACTCCATCGATGAGTTTAGAGGCTGTGATGGTGAAGGGACCTTCTCCACCAGCATAAGTGTGGGACGACGGTGGCATCAACGCCCCTTCAATCCACACACGGGCTGTATTTTGTCCCGCCGATGCACACTGCCCGGCAGTGTTGCATCAAACTATAAGATTCCTCTTCAAGGGCCCTTAGTTGGTCCTTGGGGAGTCGTGCCCGGACGTTTCGACCATGAAACAACTCAAACACCTTTAGCTACCTTTCCACCAATTTTTGTACATGTCCGACTCCTAAAAGTTAGTCAAATAGACTAAGGCACACAAACATCCCTTTGAACTAACTTCCCGAACGTCATGGATGTTTTTGAATGTTTTGGTTCTTAAACCTCCTAAATGACATATATTCAGTGCTTAGCCTTTCAAGGTTTTACAATGATTGCTTTGCTTCCATTAATTGTAAAGCAAGAATTGTCAAGTTCAACTTTCCAAATTAACCCATCTTAGAGTGGAAGGGAGGAAATTCTACTCCTAGCGATTGTATCATATCTTGCCTTAAGGCTTGTATAATGATATCTATAGGGTTTGTATACCATATTGTAAGAGTAAAAGTTTAGACTCCAAATTCCTCCCATTATGTAAGACCCCGTAGTGAGGGAATTCCAGTAGGTCTTTCCTAATGATCTTCCCGGAATCCCTCCTAAACGGGAAATTTATTTTGGTATTGACTTGATACCAAATACAAAACCCAATTAAATTTCTCCTTATCAGATAGTTCTGGCCGAATTGAAAAAGTTGATGTCCCAACTCAAGGACTTACTAGACAAAGGCTTCATTAGACGTAGTATTTCTCCATAGGGTGCACCAATAATATTTGTGAAAAAGAATGATGGGTCCCTTATAATGCGCATTGATTATCACAAACTCAATAAAGTCACTATTAAGAACAAGTATCCTCTCCCTTAAATTGATGACTTGTTTGATCAACTCCAAGGGCAAATCTACTTTTCTAAGGTTCACTTGAGATCACGGTGTCACAAACTTAGGCGAGAGGTGAGGATATACCAAAAATGGCATTTCGAACTAGATATGGTTATTATGAGTTCTTATTAAGACCTTTGGTATCACTAATGCCCCGGCGGCTTTTATGGACCTAATTAATAAGGTGTTTCGAAGTTACCTAGATTCATTTATCATTGTCTTCATTGACGAAATCTTGGTATATTAGAAAAATGAGGGTGAACGCATGTACCATTTAGAGTGGTTTTTCAAGTGCTTAAGGAACACAAACTATTTGCTAAGTCTAGAAAAGATTAGTTTTGGTTGAGGTCGGTGACGTTACATGGTCATATCATCTCTAGTTAGGAAGTTGAGGTTGATCCAATGATAAATTAAGGTGGTAAAAATTAGCCTAGACCATTGAATCCAACTGGCATTAGGAGTTTCTTGGGTCTAGCAGGATACCATAGGAGGTTTGTGGATGGTTTTGCGTCCATTGCATCACCTTTGACTAGCTTGACCCAAAAAGTGTGAAATTCGAGTGGTCAGAGGCATGTGAAAGAAGCTTCAAAATTTTGAAATAAGCTTACTTCCACTCCGATATTGACTTTATCGGAGGGTACCAAGGGCTTCGTGGTATATTGTGATGCATCCCAAGCGGTCTTTGGGTGTGTTCTTATTCAACAGAAAAGTAGTAGCCTTTTCCTCTAGGTAACTTAAGGTGCATGAGACAAATTATCTGACTCATGACATTGAGTTAGCGGCCACGGTATTTGCCTTAAAAATATGAAGGCATTACTTGTATGGTGTTCATGTGGATGTGAATACCAGCCATAAGAGTCTACAATATGTTTTTACTAAAAAGGAGTTAAATATCAAACAAATAAGATTGTTGGAATTGTTGAAAGATTACGATATGAGTTTTTTATACCACCCCGACAAACACAATGTGGTTGCAGATTCTCTCAGTCATATGACCATGGGTAGTGTGTCTCATGCAATGAAATCCATGAAATACCTTGCGAAATATGTTAATATGTTATCTCGTTTTGATGTTTGGTTGGAAGATTTCCCAAGTGGTAGTTTTATGGTCAATTATAACTCAGAATCATCTTTGGTGGTTTATGTGAAGTCTAAGCAACACCTTGATCAATCATTCATAAAGTTGAAGGGATCGGTTCTTTGTAACCTTAATGTGTCATTCTTCTAAGGGGGTATGGTGTTTTGAGGTACCAAGAAAGGTTGTATGTCCCCAATACTAATAATTTGAGAAACCGGATTCTTGAGGAAGCTCATGGTTCTCATTATTCTATTCATTTGGGCTCTGCGAAGATGTATCATGATCTTATATAAGTGTTTTGGTGGTATGGCTTAAGAAGTGACACAAAACAATTTGTTGCCAAGTGTCCAAATTGCGAGACATTGAAAGCCGAGCACCAAATGCAGAGTATGTTACTCCAAGAAATGCAAGTTCCTACTTAGAGGTGGGAAGATATTAATATGGACTTCGTAGTTGGTTTTCCTTAGACTAAAAGGCAAAATGACTCTCGATGGGTCATTTTGGATAGGTTGACAAAGCCCGCTCATTTTATTCCCGTCAAGTCCACTTACTTGGCGGAGGATTATTCAAGGATTTTCATAGATGAGATTATATGTCTGGGTGGTATTGCATTATCCATCTTATCGGACAGATGTGCACAATTCATATCTAGGTTTTGGAGGTCATTCCAAAAAATGTTAGGCAAAAAAGTGAAGTTAAGCATCACTTTTCATCCTTAAATGTATGGTCAAGCGAAGCGTACTATTCAAACACTTGAGGATATGCGTAGATCTTATGTGATCAACTTCAAGGGAAATTATGATGAACATTTTCCTTTGGTTGAATTCTCTTATAGCAATAGTTACCATCCGACTATATCCATGGCTCCTTTTGATGATTAGTATGGTAGAAGATGTAGATCTCTGGTTGGATGGTTTGAAGTTTGCGAGTTTACACTTCTTGGTCCCGAATTAGTATATCATACTTTCGACAAAGTTCGTGTCATTAGGGATAGGTTGAAGGCGGCCTATAGTCGGCAAAAGTCTTATGTTGACAATAGGACAAAAGAGCTTGAATATGAAGAAGGTGATAACCTGAATTTGAAAATTCCACCATTGAAAGGGGTGATGAGGTTTGTTGAAGAAAGGGAAGTTGAGTCCTCGTTTTGTGGGTCCCTATGAAATTTTGCAAAAGGTTGGCAAGGTTGCATATGAGTTTAGATTACCTAGTGAACTAGTTTCTATTCATCTGGTGTTCCATGTCTCCATGGTTAAGAAGTGAATTGCTGATCTGAGTCCATTATTCCTATTAAGGTTGTAGTAATGGATGATAACCTCTCCTATGAAGATGTTCCAATGGAAATTCTTGATCGCCAAGTGAAGAAATTGAGGAATAAAGAGGTGGCCCTGTAAAAGTTCTATGGGGAAACCACCTGGTTGAGGGAACAACATGGGAGGCCGAGTCCAACATATAGACCTGTTACCCTCATCTCTTTTATCATTAAGGTTTGTTGTTCCTATTAATAATGCAAATAATGAGTTAAAGTGAATTTCAATTGTTTGGTAAAGATTTGCTTTTTTATGGTGAGGGTTCTTGCTAAAAGAAACTTTCATGGAAAAATGCTCTTTTGCTTGTTTTGGACTTATTATGTATTTGTTATGTTATTGTCTTTATGAAATGATATTGAATATTTTGATAGGTTTAATTTTTAATATAATTTAGTCTTTAATGATATGTTGATCTCATGTTGTTGTTAGAAGGAAATTCCTCATTTGAGATTTTGAGCTCTTATGAGTAGTAATTGAACTTTTGAATTGCTATGTGTAAATGTCATGTGATTATGATAATTGATTATGTATGCTGTTGGTCAGGCTGCTTGTATTGAGTCTATCCTTTTCCTTTGTAACGACCTGTTTAGTCGTTTTGAGCAGCAGATTTTATTTCTGGAAAAACTGGCTGAGACGA
>NC_028640.1:33427792-33488089 GCF_001406875.1 Solanum pennellii
TCTTAGTTTAGTAATTTGATCATAGATGTTCTTGTGGTGATGACTTCCAGATTTTGGGGAAATAATAGATGTTGAATTTTAGAAGTTATTGAATTGTCTTTTATTAATGAGTTTAAGTCTTCCGCATTGCTTTATGTTGATATTAAATTGAAATGTTAAGGTTTAGATTGGTTGGTTCGCTCACATAGGAGGGTAAATGTGGGTGCCAGTCGCGGCTCAGTTTTGGGTCGTGACATCCTTCAAAAGATTTTAGTGTCATTCGGGGACGAATGTTCTTGGGGAGGGGGATAATGTAACACTTCGAAAGTCCAAAACATAATGTAGAGCCTCACATGAGTGTCTAAGGGTTATAAATTGTTTTAAGGTCAATAATAATGTATAAAAGTCATTTAAGAATCTTTGGACTCTTCTAAACTGTTTTTAGGTCAATAATAATGTATAAAAGTCATTTAGGAAGCTTTAGAGTCAAAAAGTCAACGAACGTTCATGATGTCTAGAGACTAGTCAAAGAGGTGCTAGTGTACCTTAGCCTATTTCACAGGATTTTAAGAGTCAGAAATGGATGAAATTTGGTGTAAATGTTTCTAACACATATTAGGGTATGTTTAGGGTTGAAACATACGGGTACAACTCCTAAAGAACCACCCTAAGGGTTCAAGAGGACCCTTTCATTTTTGACCCAAACCTGCCAGATACGGCAGTGCAAGCAGTAGCCATGGATGGTTGCACGCGACGAGGCGTATCTTGATCCACTGTGCGTCGATGCCTCCGTCAATGATCACTTAAATTTTTTTTAACAAGGCCAAAATGGAAACTCTCCGATCCAAACTACGACGTGCAGGACGGTTGGGGGGAGTGGGCGTCTACTGATCTACGGCCTGTAGGTTGGGGTCTCGTACGTCAGGCCTCTATTTTTTGGTAAGTTTTTAATGAGTTTAATTGATTAGTTATTTTAGTTAGGAGCATAAATTGGGATTAGGGGGATCTTAATTAAGTTCGTTAAGTCACTATATAAACTACCCTAAGCCTAAATCCAACTTAACACATGCCAATTCCAAAAAACAAATTGTTCTTCCTTCTCTTTACTTTCTCACAAGGAAAACTATATAGAAGACAAAGGTCCAAGGGTTCTAAGGAAGCAAGAGATAAACTTTGATCCATCAATACTCCAAAAATTATAAGGTATGAGAACCCTCACCTTGGGGATTTCTTTCCCCAAAGGGTTCTTCCAAAGTTGTTTTTCAAAAAGATGATTTCATATGGGTTTCCTCCTAATACGAATTTGATCCTCCAAATTGTATTGTCTATGGTTTCTTTTGATTATTATGCTTACATTATGATATATTATGATTTAATTATGTATGTTCTTGATGAGTTAATATAGCATGTGGAATAGATCATGAATTGAACCAAATTCTTAATCCTAGGTTATGAACTAGTGTTGAATTGAGTTATAGTGATGTAATTGAATTCATTATTGTGTTATTTACTATTGTTTGATGATATTACATCCATTTTTGGGTTGAATTTAATGGTTGATGGTAAAACATTGAGTGATAGCATGTGAAGAAGATTGGGTATGTCTTTGTGATCTAAAACTTTACTTCAATTATGGTGCAATGTACTTTGTGTTGAAGTTTAATTTAATATAATTTATGATTGAACTAAGTAGGTGTTGGTATGATCATGAAATTGAAATGGCTTTATTATTGTGTATTGTGATATTATGTTAAGAGGTAACTATATAAGGTTCGTCATGAAGTACCAATGGCCATACTATAATATGATGATGTTAAAGTGTTAATCTCACATATGTGGGTTGTATTGAAAGGGTGTTATCATACAAATCATATTGAGCTAAATACTATGACTATACAAGTAGTAGTCTTCTATGACCTAAACAAAGTTATGATTGTTAAAGAAAGACATTTCAAAATAGACTCTAGCTTAGCCCCGAGTGAACTAGTAGTGAGGAGTGTCCCTTCCCAAATAGGGAAGGTAGATTCACTATTGTACTCATGAGATGGAAGACTATAATGCATGGTGCATAAAGAAGGTCCCAAGAACATCTCTTAGTTCTTTAACTATATTGCCCCCATAGGAATACTACCTAGTGGATCCACATAGATGTTATGTTCATGTTTTGGTATGTCCTTGGAAAGTAGACACCTTTTTTCGGTGTAGGGTTCCATGACACCAGATTCCACATAAGATCATGTGGTCTATGTTGATTAAGGCAAGATGTTCCCAAAATTAAAATGAAGTAATAAAGTGAACTCTAACTAGGAGGACTTAAGGGGTTTGACTTAGTCTAGGTAGGGGTATGAGACTCTACATATACATTGCACTAGTTGGCCATGAGGTAAATTCTAGGAGGTAATTTTTATGTTCTTATGATCTTATGAAATAACTGATATGATTATATCGATTGGAAATATTAATGGTCTATAATGCTAAATATGATGATGAATACTTATAATGCTAAATTATGTGAAGTTGCACATTATTTATGGTCCTTTGGTTAGTTTGCTTGGTTGAGTAGAGTTACGTGTCTTCACTTAACCATTGCCAATTTTCAAACCTTTTAGCTACTAAAGGAGTAACAAAGGATAAAGTACCACCCAGATCAAGTAAAGCATAAACATCAATAGAAATGACTTTGAACATACTAGTCACCACATCGGGAGAAGTCTCTTGCTTACCCCGAGAGCGGAGAGAATAAATGAGATTCTTTTTCGGTGCATCAACATTAGAACCACTTGTTTATGCTGGCCCACTACCCTTTTATTGACCCTTATAGTATGGTACATACCTCACCTTGTGACCACTCTTACCACAACTAAAGAAATTGTTCGTCGCAATAAGGGAATCACATAATGCTTCTTGCCACACTTTAGCTTCTTACTTGGTGAACTAGTATCTCTTCTCTTTTGAGACTTTGGGTTAGATACTGTACCATCATGAGCCTCAGTGAACTTGGACGGAACTTGATTAGAAAACCTCTTTTTAAACCTAGTCTTGTCTTGGGTATCAAGCCTACCCTTTGAAGAACCACCATCAAAAGACATTGCCCTATTGGCATCTTTACTCTTCCTCTTAACCCTTGTATCCTCCACTTGTTGACATTGAACCATGAGATGAAAATTTTTCATATTATGATGTAGCAAATACAAACGACATTCTTCTTTCAAGTAATCGAATTCTCCCGTCACTAAGTGGCATCCCTTGGATCGGAAACAAAGGAAGGAGAATACTTGGACAACTAAATAAATTTCAAATAGTAGTCAAGCACACTCATTCCTCCTTGATTAAGGTTGATGAATTCTTCAACCTTATCTTCCCTATTTTCCCTTGGAAAGAATCTATCAAAAAATACCTTCTTGAAAATCTCCCATGTCACCGGACAACCCCTCAAAGGCCTATTGGCTCTCCATTGGATGTACCAAGTTTAAGTAGTCAACCCCGTTAGCATAAAGGATTTTGTAGACTTCATCGATGAACTCTTGGAGGTATTCCTCAACTTTGGACCCATAGAAAGTAGGGGTATGCATCCTTGTGAAATCC
Organism: Solanum pennellii; assembly: GCF_001406875.1. Lineage (NCBI taxonomy): Eukaryota > Viridiplantae > Streptophyta > Magnoliopsida > Solanales > Solanaceae > Solanum > Solanum pennellii. The sequence goes on from NC_028640.1 coordinate 33,431,357, forward strand.
CTCAAATAGGAGGCCATGGTGCTAACATGTTTGTTTCCTCGGGGTACCACCTCCTTATTAGCTTAGGCCGGCAAGGCTTAAGCTTAAGTGGTGATGGCTTGTGCGTGAGCAGTAATTGATTGTTCTATTTAGAGAAAGGCTGCCCTTATGTCTCCATCCGACAAGGCAGGAGGATTGGCCGAAGCTTGATCATCATTAGAAATTTCTTCAAGAGGAGGATCTTGATTGCCACGGGGAGGAACTACCACATTATCAATCTATTCATGAATTGTTCGTGTTTCCTTTGAGTATTCATACCTTAAATCACAATACATGGTTTAGGTGAAAGAAAATATAAAATAGACTAAGAGGCACGGCATTGGATTTGCAAGAAAATGAGAATTTCCTAAGCATCATATAGCTTCTCACTCATAAGTGTGGCGCGCTTCACAATTATGAATAAGAACCTACGTAGATGTGGTTTGATGAGACATCAATCCTAAAGATATTCAACTCATGCTCTGATACCAAGTTTGTCACATCCGGGGAGCACCCCCTAGAAGTAAGCGATGTCGTGGTCCTCAAAGAGGACTAAGACTAACCTCTTAACATTCGTCATTACATGTCATACATTAAATTGCAGAAAATTTAAAACATTTAATTACTTCTACATTGAGGTTTACTTATACCCTATCATACACATAATATATTCATATCGAGTATACTGAGATCCCTTCCTACTTTTATGGCACACTACACACATAGAGAGATATAACCATCTAAATTGAATACAAGAATTGGGCTTAACAATATTTCATTACAGCAAATAGCCTTATATAGGCTTATATAACAATCTTCTTCAAATGAAAAGAAATGAACTAGAAGTCTTATAACTAGAACAACATCAATAGCATGATAGTGGCATCATCCTCGAAAGGTGAGGACCTACCGAATACTTGGAGAAAATCCAAGTAGTTTTAAGCTCAACGGCCGAATCCTATATTTTGTAGTAAATATAAAATATGGGTTAGTACACACTTGTACTAAGTATGAGTATGCACATAAACCAATTGAAATCATTCTAATGAGGACATTTGTTCAAAACATGCTAATTTACTTTGGAAGCCTCATGCACATTCAAGAAGATATCCATATAAACCAATGAACACATAACACTCAATTCAAGGCCATATATAACACAAGACCAACACCATCAAGTATACTCAAGTCAATATATATAAGAGTTCATAATATCATAATATAATCAAGACCCTTACCCATAACCCATCATTTAGCTACAAGTGCAATGACCAAGTACAACTCCATAACCCTACTTAATCAAGTAAATCAGGCAAAGGAGCATAAGCAATGCCTAACTTCACATAACATAGCATGTTGAGTAATCCTCCTCATACTTTAGCAATATAGAGCAATAAGATATTCATAAGTGAAAGTAACATCATATAAAATCAATAAAATGTAAAGTAAACATATGTATAATAATAACTTTATAAGATCATATGAACATAAGAACAACCTCCGAGGATTCCCTTAAGGAAAACTAGTGTAAGGCATAAGTAGAGTCCCACACACCTACCTAGTCTAAGTCTAACCACTTAAGTCACCCTAGTAGTGTTTACTTCATTATTTTATTTTACTTCCGGGAACACATGACTTAACCTACATAGACCACAAGAGCTAATTGTGGGATTCGGTGTTGTAAAACCATACACTGATGGAAGGTGGTCTATCAGAAAAGTAGTACCAAACATGAACATAGAATATAGGACAGTCCACTAGCTAGTATTCTTGTGGTGGAAACATAGTTTATGGAGCCTAGGGATTGTCATGGAAATATCACTCTATGCCCTTTTTGGTCTATGAGGCTATCCACCCCGTGAGAACAATGGTGAACCCTACCTTCCCTCCTTAGGAAGGAGCCACGCCTCATCTTCAAGTTCACTCGGTCCTAAGCTAGACTCCCTTTTGAAATGTCTTTAAGCCTTTATTAATTATCAAGATTAGTTTAGATCATAGGGTCTACCCAATATATAGTCATCATCATAGATCAATAGGAATTTTATGAGTATTGCCCTTCCATTAAAATTCACACATGTGAGGTTAGCACATTTCTCTATTACATTATGGCAAGGCACATAGATATGTCATCATCATCCTTATATCATAACATCTTAGTCAACAACTCACAAGTCATAATTCAAGGCATTCCAATTAAACATCATAAAACCCTAATTAATCTTATCATAAGGTATACTTCAATATAACTTGAAAACTAAACAGAAGTAACCATAATTGAAGTAAAGGATTGAGATCACAAAACTTACAAAATCTCCTTCAAAATCAATCATCAAAGGTTTTACCATCAACTATCAAATTCAACGCAATAATAGGTGTAATATCATCACACAATAGTAATTAACACAATGATGAAGTCAATTGCTTCATCAGTATCCAAATTAACCTAAAATCATATTCTAGGTTTAAGGGGAAAAGGGTTCATCATGAATTATTCAAATAATAGATCCAATTCCAGCAATACATTACCCTTGGCAGTACATGAATAAATTATAATATATAAAAAAAGTCCAACAATCAACACGTTCTTCAATTCTCTTAAATTCATAAGAAAGATCAATGATTTGAGGGGGTTTAGGGAAAGGAAATGATTGATATACCGTGGTTTCACGGTATTATTAATACTTTTTCCTTATGTTTAGTGTGTCCAAAAGCCTTTTTGTGCTAATTTTTATATAAGTTTCTCTTTATTTGCAGTAAATCTGTCGAAAGATGAATGCGGAGATTTTGAGTGAAGAAATGCAGAAGAGACCACCTACGGAGCTTGTGACGGTCCATCATGCTTGTGACGGTCCGTAGGTGGCAGCGTAGTGAAGCTGCTGAAGGAAGATGGGGAAGTCTGACCAAGTGTGGGGTTACGGAGTCCATGACGGTCCGTCGTGTCAATGACGGTCCGTCCTGCAGGTTCGTCATGAAGTTCAGAGAAGTAATACTAGTAGCCATATTCCAAGAGTTTAAGTGTTTTGGAATGAAGACCCTCGACGGACCGTCGTGTATGTGACGATCCGTTATACTTGCCGTTGAGGGTTGATGCAAATGCTCACTGCCAGAGGTTTGTTTTCAGGGTTACCTTCGGAGGATCCACATGCCCATATAGCTAAGGTAAGGGTAGTGTGTAAAAGCTGTGTAGGGAGGCCTGACTTGGACTTAGATGTAATAGGGCTCAGAGTGTTTCCTCTCTCACTGATGGGAGAGGATGCTATATGGTTCACTGAGCTCCCTTATAACTCAATTTTCACTTGGAACCAACTAAGGGATGTCTTCTTAGCACGCTACTATCCGGTCTCCAAGAAACTAAACCACAAAGACAAAGTGAACAACTTTGTGGCACTACCAGGAGAGTCAGTTAGTAGTTCTTGGGATAGATTCACCTCGTTCTTGAGAAGTGTCCCAAATCACCGTATAGATGATGAGTCACTGAAGGAATACTTCTATCGGGGACATGATGATAATAATAAAGCGGTGTTGGACACTATAGCAGGTGGATCTTATGGGGAGTGTCCTTATGCTGAGATTGCTGAAAAATTAGAGAAAATCTCCCGGAATAATAAAGCTTGGAGTACTAGGAAGTCAGATACCGGGAGAAATACCTTCGCAGTACAGTCCACTCACAACCCAGCCACAGATGAGATTCGTGAAGAAATGGCTCAGATGAGAACTGAGCTTGGGTTGGTACTAAAACATGTCACTGGGGGTGCCGAAAAGATAAATGCAGTTAACTACTTGTCGAAACCACCACCACCTAATGATGAATGCTATTATGCGGAGGACACCTATGAAGTAAATGAGCAGATGGGGGGTTTCCGACCGAGCGCCCAAGGCTCAAATCATGATAATTGGCGCCAAGGTCAAGGGAACCAAGGTCGGATCTATGGTAGCTACAACCGTGAGGGTCATTATGTCCGAGATGGAAACTACAACCGCGATAACAACTTCAACAGGGGTAACTACGGTAACAGAAATGATAGGAATGAGCCCTATGTGACTCCTCATAATCGTGAAGTTACTCCTAGGGATGGTTGAGATAGTATGGCGCGAGTTGAGGATATGTTGCACAAAATAATGGGGAGGTTCGATGCTAGTGATTAGCACATTAAAGAGTTAAGATGCGATTTAGAAAGTATTGGGCAAAAAGTCGATACACATGCAATATCGATTAAGCAGATCGAGTTGCAAATGGCCCAATTATCTGCGACAGTGAACGCACGTCAACCGGGCACTCTTCCTAGCAACACTGTCCATAATCCAAAAAATGATGCGCACTGTATGGCAATCACTACTTGGGGTGGTAAGGACACCATTGACCCACCTATGCCGTCTAATGAGGAAAAGTTGAGAAAGGATGATGATAAGGTTGTAAAGGGTAGTAGTGAAGCAGAAGAGAGCACTGGAAAAGATACAGAAGTTCCTATGAAGGTAATTCTCATGCCTAGACCACCACCACCCTTCCCTCAGAGATTAGTGAAAAAGACCGAGGATGGTAAATATCGCGTTTTATAACAATGCTGAAGCAACTTTCTATCAATGTCCCTTTGGTAGAAGCTCTTGAACAAATGCCCGGTTATGCCAAGTTTATGAAAGATCTGGTTACAAAGAGAAGATCGGTCACTTTCGAGGATGATGATAGACTGCAGCATTGTAGTGCTATTGCTACAAGATCTCTCGTGCAAAAGAAAGAAGATCCGGTGCGTTCACTATTCCTTGTACAGTTGGGTCATTACATATTGCGAAAGCATTATGTGATCTGGGGGCAAGCATAAATCTCATGCCCCTCTCGATTTACAAGAAGTAGGGTTTGGGTAACCCAAAACCCACTGTGATGCGGCTACTGATGGCTGATCGAACAGCGAAAAGGCCTATAGGGATACTCCATGATGTGCTAGTAAAAGTGGAGTCATTCATATTTCCGGTAGATTTTGTTTTTCTTGATTGTGAAGTCGATTTTGAAGTGCCTATTATTATTGGGAGGTCATTCCATGCTACAGGTAGAGACTTAGTTGATATGGAAAAGGGGCAGATGAAATTTCGGTTGAACAACGAAGAAGCGACCTTCAAAGTTTGTAGGACCATGAGGCAGAGTGGTGAGCTCCAATCGGTATCCGCCGTATCCCACAAAGAAAAGATGAAGAAGGAGAATGAACAAAAAAGTGCAAAACAAGAGTTTATGGTTGGGGATTTGGTGCTTTTAGACAGTTTTGGGTCGCCTAGTCTTCCGGGCAAGCTCAAGTCCAATCGGACTGCCCTTACTTGATTACCCAAGTATTCTCTCATGGAGTAGTTGAGTTAAAAGCCAAGAAGGGAGTGCGGTTTAAGGTGAATAGAGAACGAATAAAACTCTATTTTGGGCATAAAGCATCGGGGAATGAAGTGATAGAGGCATACCATCTTGATGAAGTCTGAGTAATCAAGTGTCCCAAGTCGTGCCGCGACATTAAATAAGGCACTTGTTGGGAGGTAACCCAATACTTATAGTCTTTTTAGTAATGGTAGCATTTTTCTACTAATGGGATTTAAATTTGCAGGCACATCACCAAGAAATTCTGAAGAAAATTACTCTGTAGCAGTCACTGACGGATACAGCGACGTACCGTTGCGCCTGCGACGGACCGTTGCGCCTGCGACGAACCGTCGCATGAATCCGTCGTGCCAGGTACGTGTTTCTATTATTTTCAAACTAGGGCACACACGACGGAACCAACGACGGATCGTCACAACTTAGGCGGACCGTCGTCGGGAAATCGTCGCGTCATTAATGAGGCGTACCTGACCCGACCCAGCTGGAGTTTTTTTACAAAATCTTACCGTTTAAACTCCCCAACCCCTCATTTCACCTCCATTCCTTCACTACTCCCCCTATTTCCTTCCTTTTTCAACTTCCAAAATCCCTCCCTCTATCAACCGATCATTGTTCCCCAAAAATTCTCCAAAGCCCTAAAAGTTATCATCTACTAGTCGGAGTTGCTGCTGTGGGTGTCTTCTTGATCACCAAGTACTTTTCCATCTTGTTTTTCTCCAATTCTCAGGTATGTGTCTCTAATTTCTACTCATTTCTCTTGCATGTTTGTTTATCAATTAGTTTTAGCCTAGTTCTTATTGATATGTTCATTCCTTTTATATAAAATTCTGTCCAACCTAGGTTAAAAATCTTCGAAATTGACTTGTTTACAGCCCTAGACATAGGTGCTTTGACATTGCTAGTTTACTAGGTATTTGGGATAGACAAATGTAGGTCCAAAACACTACACATTTGATTTGTGTCATCGGGGATGAATGGGGTACCCCCAGTTCTGTTACTGATCTACAGAACGAGATCCCGATGACGGACAGTCATACCCACGACGGACCGTCGTAGGGTCCGTTCCAAAAGCCCTAACACCCCACTGTCCAATTTTATGCAAGTGTACTCAAACGGACATATGCGACGGACCGTCATACCTACGACGGTCCGTCCTGCACAACCGTTCGGGTTGTCAGAGACCCTATTCCTGAGGGTCTCTCTCCATTTTTCTAAGTGTCCTCCAACGGACACATGTGACGGACCGTCGTCTTTACGACGGTCCGTCCTGCATAATCGTTCTGGTTGTTAGAAACCCTGTTTCTAAGGGTCTCTCTCCATTTTTCTAAGTGTCCTCCAACGGACACATGTGACGGACCGTCGTATTTACGACGGTCCGTCCNTCGTTCTGGTCGTCAGAGACCCCTCTCCTAAGGGTCCCCATATTTTTTATAAGTGTCCTCTAACGGACACCTACGACGGACCGTCTTACCTGTGACGGTCCGTCCTGCACATACCATCATACTTGTCAGAGACTCTCCTTCAGGGTTCTCCATATATACACAGTCTAAGTAAGACACAACGGACCCCATGACGGTCCGTCGTAGTCACGACGAGCCGTCACCAGGCCCGTCGTGTTTCACTGTTACTATAGAAATGTTATTTTATTTTAATTTTTTTTGTGTGGTTTTGCTTGTCTTGTTTGCCATTACTCGTACTCATATTGATCCTTTACAGGTACTATCTACTATGGCACCTAAACAACATCGAGTGTATGCACGCGAGCGATCGAAGTCTGTCGCCCCGTCTGCCCTCATGGTCATTGGCTTTGATGATGAGCGTGACCCCGAGTACGTGCCCCCAGGCACTTCCACCCCTTCTCGTGCTGCATATGATGCCAGAGCCATACCCAAAAAGGTGGCGTCCAGCGTAGTCACTGCCTCCCAGTCTGAGGAGGAGCGCACACTGACCGGCACACCTTCTGGGTTAGCCACCAATGAAGAAGGAGCGTCTGGCTCCTTAGGAGTTTCGTGGTCGGAGGAAGCCTCCGGCTCTGCTGAGATTCCTGCACCCGCCACCGCTGCAGCGTCGACCTCGTCTGATGAGGCTGACAGTTTGCAATCTACACCCGGTTCACCAGCTCAGGCTCTCACCCCGGCTACTGACCATCCCAACCGGTGTTGTGTCGACGGGCAATTTATAGTCTACTCCGACGCAAAGTTCCTGAATGACAAAGGAGTTATGACTCGAACACTCACATTGGAGCGGCGGGTCCTTGCAGGGAGTCTCCTGACGATGCCCGAGATCCACAATCTCTTCACCAGACATCGACTGGAGTGGACATCACGTCCGTTGGGACATTATAGTGAAGAGCTGGTCCGAGAGTTCTATGCATCCTACGTAGCAATTCTCCACTCGCAGATTGATAGGCGGGCTGCCCCTGCCAAACAGGCCCCTCTTGAGCAGGTCCGAGTACGGGGCATTCAGGTCGATATTTCCCTGCCTGCCATCCGCCGGTTTCTATACGGCGAGGGTGTTGATGCTAATCGGACCCCTCCCACTGCCGAGTTTGACTACCGATGGCAGATTGTTAAAGATGGCCAATTCCTGCGTGAGCCATCACTGAGAGACCACCACGAGGTGGATGGCCCTGCACTTGTCCGTTGATGGAGAGGGTGCCGACTGGGTGACCGAGCTAAAGGGGGACATCAAGAAGGACAACCTGACTTTCACGGCAAAGTTTTTGTGGTAGATTGTCCGCCACTACCTTTCCCCCACAGCCGGCGATAATATCGTCACATGGCATCGATCAGTACTGATGGCGGCAATGATAGCCGTGTTCGAGGTGGATTTCGCGTGGCTTCTACATGCAGTCATGCACGAGAGGGATTTTAAGGTCACAACTACTTACCCTTTCCCGTGCATGATCTTTTCTCTCTGCTGGTCCGCAGGTGTGCCTATATGGCACGTTGATTAGCTCAAGACCCCGCAGGGCACAGTTGATGTCGGCCTCATCAGAGATGAGGCCAATGAGTTGGCTCCACGCAGAGGGCCCCGTCCACAGCTTCCCCACTTGCTGACGATCAGGCTGATACGGTAGCCCAGGACCGCACGGCTACGTAGGCGGCGTCCACTGACACTACCCCGGTCGAGTCTATCCCGGGTAGTAGCACTGCCCCGACTCTCGCATAGCCCCTCTACCCGCGCTGGTCCCACTTGCTAGGGTCCAAAAATTAGAGGCGCAAATGGCTACACTTCTGCATCATATCCAGCCGTGGATGCAGAGGTTTATTACCGAGGCAGAAGAGCGCTTGGAGCGGAAAACGGTCCAGCATACAGAGCGGAAGATCGCTGAGGTTGACCAGCGCTTGGACGCTTTTGAGTTGCGGGTGTTAGCCCGGCAAGCCCCTCCGGTGGATGTGTCGACTCTTCAGGCTGCGGTCGACAGTCTTCGCGCAGATATTGACACGATCTTAGAGTCTAGGGTGCCTGAGTCTGAGGCCCCTTCAGTCGAGCCTGCTGAAGACACAGTGTTGGCGGCCCTATTCGCCACCTCAAAGATTCCACCACCTCCTCCTCGAGAGCATGCCAACAGGCGTAGGGGTCGAGAGGAGGATGAGGCGCGAGCACGGAAGAAGGAGCGCCGTGAGATGGAGGCTACGAGGAGAGCCTCGCTTGCTGAGGAGGAGGCGCACAAGATAAGAGCAGGAGAGTTAGCGGCTGGGGCGTCTAGCTCCCGAACTGCGGAGATAGCGGGAGGCACTGCTGATAGTGTTGTTGTTGCTGAGGACACCACTGAGGGTGTCCAGATTACAGAGGAACTGGATTCCGGGGAACCGGACCCACCAGCTTGCTGATCGTCGGCGCTTTGCGCCTCAGGTTTGCTTCACCTACCACTCTAGTATTTAAATTTTTTATGCATTGGGGACAATTGCATGAATTTTTGTTGGGGGTGGGGTAAATGGAAAGTGAGTGATAGGGTGAAGTCTGAGTAGCCCAATTCACTATCCTCTTTTGGGGTTTTCTTGCCTGTGTTCTTTTTCCCTAAGAGACTGATTACTTTTTCTGTTGAACCGGCATGTCTATATCTTCTATACATAGTTTAATTCTGGAGCATGATGGCTAAAATTATATCCTGATAAAATGGAAAATGATGCATGACTAGGCATAGTAATTGATAAATGTGTGTCTCTAAGCATGACATAGAGGTACACCACTACATTACCCTAAGTCTAAAATTCGAACTAGGTGTCTGATAATCTGGTAGAGTGATGAGATGTCAAGTGAGTGTGAGGAATATTTGTATAGTCCACTATTTGTACTGAGCTAGAACTTGCCTGGTTAGTCCTGCTAAAAGTAAGTTGTAATAGGCAATTAGGAAATGATCATAGGCCCTTATTCAATGTAGCCCATTTTTAGCCTATATAAAAGAAAACCAAATGAAATTTATCCTTCTTTGATCCAAATGATCTGAGCTTAAATTAGACCTTTCTTTTTCACCCCAACTGATCCTTTCTGGGAATAATGTGTTGGCCCTGGTCCCTCCTTGGACATGTGCACCTCAGCTTATGCCAAAAGCATAAGTTGAGTGTGGCTAATGCAGTAAACAACTTTCGTTATGGCCCTGACCCAACTTTGGGTATTGTGTACTTTGACTCATGGAAAAGCCATGAGTTGAGGGTGGGTATTATGAGGAATGCTCTGGAAAGTGGGGTTGAAAGAACAAAGAGAGAGAAAGAACAAAAGTAAAGTGACTCAAGAATTAGTTGAAAGAAAAGTAAAGAGAAGGAAAATATATAAGAAATACAAGCATGAAAAGAAGAGAGTCACTTACACAAATGAAAAAAAAAAGAGAAAATAGCAAGGTGAAAGAATATGAGAAACTGGGCGAGATAAAATGATAGAAAATGGTATGTTTAGCTGATATGTCAAGGAGGGCAAAAAGTCACTAAAGTATACCTAAATATACCCTACCTGACCCTGAGCCTATGTTACAAGCTAAGAAAGTCCTATCGTGATCCTAAGGGTTGTATAGCTAGCTTAAGGCAGTGAAAATAAAGGGAAGCTTATGGCAATATGTATGAATGAGCGTGAATTTGTTTTGAGAGCGAGTGTTAAAATGTAATCCTTATACTAAAACTGATATCATTGTGTGAAAAATGAGGATTTTGTTTGAAAGTGAGGACACTAGTTGCATTACTGGAAATATTAGCACCTCAGTGATAAATTTAAGAGGATAGGTGTTAGTGCCTAGTGAGTCTGTGTCATGCTCTGATCCCACATAATTCAATCCTAATAGTGATAGCATGCATAAATATGATGAGATTAATCGGGATTGATAGCCAAATGATTGCAAAGGATAAAACATGGATACTATTGTACAAAGAGTTTGTATTGAGTCATAGTGCGTCGCTTGAGGACAAACAACGAATTTAAGTTGAGGGTGTTGATATACCGTGGTTTCACGGTATTATTAATACTTTTTCCTTAAGTTTAGTGTGTCCAAAAGCCTTTTTGTGCTAATTTTTATATAAGTTTCTCTTTATTCGCAGGAAATCTGTCCAAAGATGAATGCGGAGATTTTGAGCGAAGAAATGCAGATGAGACCACCTACGGAGCTTGTGACGGTCCATCATGCTTGTGACTGTCCGTAGGTGGCAGCGTAGTGAAGCAGCTGAAGGAAGATGGGGAAGTCTGACCAAGTGTGGGGTTACAGAGTCCATGACGGTCCGTCGTGTCTATGACGGTCCGTCCTGCAGGTTCGTCATGAAGTTCAGAGAAGTAATACTAGTAGCCATATTCCAAGAGTTTAAGTGTTTTGGAATGAAGACCCTCGACGGACCGTCGTGTATGTGACGATCCGTTATACTTGCCGTTGAGGGTAATGAAGAGAGCAGCAGAAGAAATTGCACAAGTATGGGACGACGGAGTCCATGACGGTACGTCGTGACCACGACGATCCGTCGCGAGGTCTGTCGACCCAGCCGCGTTTTGACAGATTTTCAGTGGATAGAGTCCTTATTTAATTAGTTTTTTATTTTCTATAAATAGTTTGAAAAACCTCGTTTTTGAGGTTAGACTCTGTATTATTAGTGAGACACGGTATTATTGGTTAGACTCTGGATTATTTGGTTAGGCTTTTGAATATCATTAGAATTTTTATGAGATTCTTGATTACTTTGAGATTCTTGCAAGTGATTGTTGGTGATTTTTGTTGATTAATCAAGCAAACTTTCGAATTTTAATCTTTCTCATTGAAGTAAGTACATGAATTCTTATATAATATATTTGAATATTGTGATTATGACTATGGGTAACTAAACTCCGTAACTAGGGTTGTGGGAACCATAGGCAAATAATGAGATAAACCCTAGCTAAAATAACAATTCTAGAATAGTGTCTTGCATGTATTAATAATTCTTTCGCTTAGAAGTCTTTTTAACGGATGATCAACGTTAGAACTCGCCTTAATGCTACTTGCCGGACCAAGGAGGTAGATAATAGGAAAAGAATTATTAACATAGATTTAGTGTATACTATCTAATAGTCTAGTATTGATTGGTACGAGGTAATAACTTAGTCAAATATCGAATACGATGCTTAATATGAGGTAAAGATAAGGGTTAGGATAGCAACACACGTAGCCGGACCAAGGTGCGGAGTGAGATTTTCTAGATGCCGGACCAAGGATTTAGAAATACATAACTTATCACTTTGCATGCAAGATACTAGGAAAGAATTGTTATAGTTAGAATTATCAAGTTATGAACCTGTGGGGAACACGTAAACCCTAGTTACTTTGATTAATTGATTAAACTCCAACATTCAAAGCTGTTAAGTGTCTCTTTCAATTTCATTAGTTATTTTCATTCATTTTGAAATAGATACCCCCTTTGATTATTTTTAATTTCCAAGGAAGTAATTGACTAAACAAAAGTAATAATAGATTGAAGTTAAGTCTAAACTATTTTCCTCGTGGGAACGATCCCAACCTCACTAGTTGGGTTATTTACTTGACACGACCGCTTTACTTCTTATTTGAGAAGTAAGTTTGAGCGTATCAATGATCTACATGATATTCCATCAATTAAAATCAATTACACAAAAATCTATATGTATTTAGTCACAGAAAATCACGATTAATCATATTCAACGATCAATTTTAAGTTTAGAAGAAAACCCAATAATAGAAGAAAACCCTTAGAATTGGGTGATTTAGAAATCAACTTTAAGAAGACCTCTTGGGGAAATGAATCCAAGAGTGAAGAACCCATAACTTAATGAAAATTAATCCGCAAAAATTGAGTGAAATCCTAGAGAAATCGGTCTCCTTCTTTAAGCTTTGTTCTTCCTTAAATGGAGGTTGAATAGAGAGAGAAAGTAGAGAGAGGTGAGAGCTTCTGGGTTTTGATTTGGGGATTTGATTTGAGAGAGTAAAATGTGTGGGGAACTGATCTAAAATCATTATATATAATCCTCCCAATAAATACCCAAAAGACCTTCACTTAAGTTGACCCTTTAATGAAGTCAAACTTATATCCAAACAAACAAATTTTCGACGGGGAACAAGTCCATGATGCGGAGCTGCTCCCGCAAGATTTTCTAAATTATTTTTAGAGACAGTGGATTTCGCGACCTTCCCACGACGCAGATTTTATTTTTTTACCGAAAGCCAACCAATTCCGCAACGCGGACTTCTTTCTGCCATGTGCATATCGGCGGCTGCTTTGGCAGCTTGCCAAGCCAAGTTTGGGGTCCCTTCGTGGACCCCTAGGGTGACCCTTGGGTGTCGGACCTGGATGTTTTTAATATATATATATGTGTTTTTACCTAGACAAAGTCATTTAAAAAGTTTTATACCTCATACAACACCTCCAAACCTTCCCGAAACCTAAGGACGTTTCACTAGTTAAAATTCACTAGCTTCCGGACTTCATGGACTTTTCTTGATGCCTTGACTCCAAAACTTCCTAAATTGTTTATTAACACAAGTTAGGACTTATGGAAGTGTTACTAACCTTACATAAACATGTGAGGCTCTATCTAAGGTCTTGGGCTTTCGGAGTGTTACAACTTAGTTGCACAAAAATCATGAATAATGTAGGTCAACTACAATCTTATAGCTTAGACATAGTAGCATTAATTTCATATATAACATTACCATGTTTAACTTTTGTTAAAGGAGGAACTACCTTCTCCTAGTCGCAACATACACACATGGCATCATAGAGTTGACATAAAGCAATGCACAAGGGTCAATTCATTTAAGGAGGATTTGTCCACTTTTAGCCATAGCATGCTCCAACTCTCTTCCTAATGAAGTCAAAATGGCAGCTCAGAACACACACCTCCCCACAATAGGAAGTCATTTCAAACAAAATTCAAGTTCTAGCATGACATTAGCTTCCATAAACATAAATCATTTAGGAAAGTTGTTACAATTTATAGTCATACATTGATGACATTGGCTAGATATGCCATCACTTCTCTAGAGTGAGCCTACAACAACAATTCGTCATTCATAAAAGTCAAAAATTTTGAAGGGACTCATCATTCTTTATTTAAGGAAAATCATTAGGCCAAAACACTCTCACATAAAAAGTGTTATCAAGTATACTCATTAAGCCATGTCATGAGGTTAAGTGAACATTCAACATATAAAGAGGCACAATGTCATATCTGGGGAGCACCCCCTAGAAGTAACATGGCGTACTTGACCTCTTGGAGGTCTTATACAAGCCCATAGTTATCATTCATCGCATTAACATTGTAAATTTAGCGGAAAATTTAAAACTTTTCATAACACATCATATGCTATAAACATTACTTCATATGTAATAAAATATAATCATAATACATAATTAGACTCTAAGTCTCTTTGCCATCATAGACTCAACAACATAAGAATAAATTAGGGACACGACCCTTAAAACATAAGACCTAACTATACAACATTTAAACAAAGTTGACATTAAGACATGAGTAGGGAATCCTTGGAACTTAAGGACCCCTTTCCTTGATATTGGGAATAACATATCAAGCTACTCAATCATAGAAATCCTTTAAGCACCCATAACCTATACTTTGTGTAAAAAGTGTAGAGGAATGAGATTAGTACAAGAGTGCACAAAGTATGGCAACCATGCAAAAATATGCATTTAAAAGATACATTTTCTTGAAATCATACTTCATGCCTTTTTGAGCAAATCTTCATAAAACCTATATACAATAGCATTTTTATCATTCACATACATCATATAAACATATTCAAAGGCCAAACAATACATAAGATCACATATAGAATTTATTACAGTAAGTTATTCCTACTTATAAGTGAACATTTGTTGGTTTTATTAATTAACCTCCCAAGTAATCCTCTAACTATACATGGTGAAATGCATCACCTTAAGACCACAAGGAAACATACATATGACCTACCTAAGCCAACTAAATTTTCATATAACCATAATATATCAAAGATACGTTTAAGTCAAAACTACATTGGCTTTACTGTAAGTTACTTCAAATCATACATATTGTTACTTCTTTTCTCATTCGTCATTATAAGAACGTGTTCATGACCCCAATCTTTGTCTACTAGTGCAACGAACATATGGAGCCCCATAACCCCATACATTCTTAGTAAACCCTTCATGAGACCACAAACGTTAACATTCAATTCATACCTCAACAAGCAAGTGAAACAACTTTATTCATGTCAATACAAGACCTTCATCAATAGTCATTTAGACCAACCTAGTGCATATAAGGATAATACCATATCTCATAGATTTATACCATGAACATCTTCATCACAACAAGTAAACCAATACTTCAAAGTCATGCATATTGACAGAAACATAATCATACACATTCTTTCACCTTCCTAGGACTTCCTAAGGAGCTATTTGTGCGTTGTCTAGATGGGTTCATTATTTCCATCTATTCTAAGTAACCTCCCTTAAGTCCTCCTAGTTAGGATCCTATTCATTTACTTCCATTGTCCATTTTACTTTAGGGAAATTATATCCTTAACAGACACTAAGACCATGGGTGCTAAACATGGAATTTGGTGTTGTAGAGCCTTAAACAAATGGAAGGTGTTCCTACCTAGCCAAGGTAGAAAATTAACACAACGTCCTAGCATCCTAAGTGAATTCACTTTGCTAGATCCTATGTGGAAAGCATAGTTTATGGAATTAAGAGAAAAGTATGATCCCTCTACATTCCACTTGGCGATGGGTCCTCCTCTCATGAGAAAACATGGGTGAACCTTCATTAAAAGGAAGTAATCACCTCATGTGGATCCATAGGTCGGTATTCCTCTAAGGGAAGTGAACACTCTATAAGGAACAAATGGTGAATCTTCCTCTAAGAGAAGTCAACACCTCTCAGGTTCACTCGGTGCTATGCTAAGTTCCCTTTATTGAAAAGCCTTTATTATATTTTTCATAAAACATACGCTAGGATATTCATTCCTCATATGCTTATAGCATATTCAAGCACCTATCTAGTTTATAGTATTCTGGGCACACCTTTCAATGTCCGTCCATTAACTAGATCATCATTCATGTGTGTGTGTGTATTTATGTGTGAGTAACCCTTTCACATAAACATAATGTCACATATGTTCATATATCAATGCATAAGTCTATATGTGTACCTATATGAGCAATACTTTCATATCAACACTCCAAGAGGCTATGCACATTCATACTTCATCAAATCATATACTTAACATCATATCATATAAGTCATATTGATAACACGTTCATACAATCTATGCATGTCCTTAGAAGACCAACCTAGGAACTATCCCATCAAGGTGCACATGTGCAATGGATAGCCAAAGTCCCATACCCTTGCCTATGCTAGTACATCTATCAAGTAATCCTAGTGAATGATACATCACACAACATCATAGAATGGTTAACATAGCATAAGACTGTAAGCATGCTTCATATTAAAAATACATGGAAGGTAAGTTTACATAGGTTAATCCTATTCCAACTATCATGAACTGATCCACATTGGATCCATTGCATATAATTTATACTCACACTACATTATAGGCAGTAGCTAAGGACAATTAATCCTGATCAATTCATTAAACAACAAACCTAATGTCAAGAATACATGTACAATTCCATAGACTAGAAGAACCTAGTTCAGTTCATATAAGCCTGCTTTACTTCAATCATACAAGATTCATATAAAAAATTCAAGCATAATATTTAACTAGAACAGTAGGTTCGACCAACTTAACATGATCGAAATCCATTTTTATACAATTAAAGACCCACACTACAGTGATCACATTGTTAACTAGTCTAGGCATGTTTAAACCTTCATACATTGATCCACATGTATTCTTCATCATCAATTATACAACAATTTACATAAACAAAAGTAGATATAACCACTTCAACGTAATAGAATAATAATTCAATCGGTAACAAGTCAAGATCACAAATCACATGTAAGGACTAAATCGATTAAGGGAAGGAACATGGGTTCATAACGAAATTGGATTAAAATCACATTCAAAACAATAAATTAACATCAATTCATAATTATTTAGCCATCAAAAATGTTTTTAGAAAGAACCCATACATAGATTGAAGAAGAAGAACATTGATCATATTTTTCTATTTGAAAACATTGAGATTAACTCTCTAGATGGAAGGATAACAGAGATGAAGGATCACCATACCTTTTTATAGTTTAAAACCTCTAAAACTTGGTGATTCATACATATAAATCCATTCTCCACGGTGTTCTTGAGCTTCACCAACAATGGTGGTTTCTAGGGAGAATATCTTTGGAGGGAAAGGTTCAATTTCGTGAGAGGGGGTTGGGAATGGGTTCTTCACGTGTTTTATCCCTTATATACACCCAAATATAGGTAAATTAATCAATTATACAGGTTATAATGTGCGGTTAATTTCCCATTCAACACTTTAAAAAAAACGCAAGGCAGCAGTTACAGGCCACCATCGACGGACCCAATCGACTGGCCGTTGGTCAATCGTCTGGCAATCCTTTAGCTTCCATGATTTGTCCATGGAAAATTTTTGGGTTGATACCTGCCAAAGATAAGTGTCCATCAATGAGACCTCACCAATAGGCCGTTGGTCAAACAAGTGTCCGTCGTTTGGTCCGTCGATTGTAACGTCCAAGGCAGTGTCTCAACCAGCGTTGAGTCTTTCTTGCGAGGCCCTTTGCAGGGCCCTTTAGAAGTTGTACCCAGACATTTCCAACGTAAATACAACCCTTAACAATTTGTAGGACTTCAACATGAGTATCACAAAAAACAAATACACGTAACACATCCAAACAGGCTAGGCCTCATCAAGACACACATTGAGCGTCTTAAGGGCTATCTTTCGAACGCCTTGGATGTTCTAGGTCGTTTGACTTCCAAACATCTAAAAACTCAATATAACGTCTTTATAAATTATTATAACTCATTTTAAGACTTCATAAGATCATTACATACAATATATAAACACGTTTAAACACATGAGGTACATAGGTGAGTAGTCGTCGAACATTTTGGTCGTCCCTTGACGTTTGACTTCCAAATTACCTCAAACTTTACACTTTTCCTATAAAACATATTATAATTAATTTTAGGACCTTATAACTTAATAATAAAATGTTATTCTCTAGACACCCTAACTCATTTTGGGGTCTTACAATATCCCCCACTTGGGAGCATTCATTCTCAAATGACATTTAAATTTTTTAATCACGATAGGAACTTCAATGCATCATAGAGTAGTTCATAATATTTATAACATCATCAAATGATTTTAGCACTCAATGCACACAAGCAAGAAAGACCATTACTCACTCTTTAATGCATCAAACACAAAGGCTCTTATCATATTCATAGGAGCAGCATGCTTCTCCCAATCATGACATGGTCATTACACTTAAATTCATTAAGAGGTCATTTTGAAACTACTCTTTAAGTCACACTTAGGCAGATTTCAAAAACACTCAAGAAGAAATTAGGAACTCATACTTCAATGCACATAGACTTGAGTTAATTGAATCAACAAAGATCTGTATTAGTTAGACCTAGTGCCATAAAGATCATACTCAACGATAACATTCTTAGTGGAGTCCATGGAGGAATGTCCTTCTCCTCAACACACTTACATGTATCATGAGTTCACATCTAAGCAAAGTATAAAGTCTATTTCCTCTTAAAATGAGAAATTCTCAATTTTAAAGCCAAGGCATGCTCATGTTTTCTTCCTAGTGAGAACTAAGGGGTAATCACACCAAGTACATCACAACAAATAGGAAGAAATTTCACAAAATATCAATTTCTAACAAAGTACTCATCTTCAAATCATAGGCACACACATTACCACTTAGATAAACATGCTTTTACTTTTCAATAATGAACCTACAATTCTGCATTCCAAATCATAAAAGTCACATCATTTTTCAAGAGACTAAACATATTTCATTTTAAAGAGACTCAATTCCTTATAAGGCTAAACATTACACCTCACAAGTGACTATAACAATGTTTCTTATCTCATCTCATAACAATTTTTCTTTCATGCACTTTGGAACATTCATAATTTTATCGACAGACCCAATCGACTGGCCGTTGGTCAATCGATTGGCCATCCTTTTGCTTCCGTCTATTTGTCCTTGGCCAATTTTTGGGTTGAGACCTGTCCATGCAAAGTGTCCACATATGAGTCCTCACCAACGAGTCGTTGGTCAACCAACTGTCCGTCGTTTGCTCAATCGATTGAAATTGTCAAGGCAGTGTCTCAACCAGCCTTGGGTCCTTCTTGTGGGGCTTTTGTGGGGCCCTTTAGAAGTCGTACCTGGACGTTTCCAACGTAAATACAACAATTAACAATTTATTGACATCCCACATGATTATCACCCAAAACAAATACACCTAACACATCCAAATAGGCTAGGCCCCATCAAGACACACATTGAGCGTCTTCAGGGTTATATTTCGAACGCCTTGGACGTTCTTGGTCGTTTGACCTCCAAACTTCTCGAAACTCCATATACCATCTTTAAAAATAATTATAACTTATTTTAAGACTTCATAATATCATTAAATAAAATATATAAACACTTATAGACACATGAGGCACATAGGTAACTAGTCATTGAATGTTTTGGTTGTCCCTTGACGTTCGACTTCCAAATCACCTCAAACTTTACACACTACCTATAAACCACAGTACAATTCATTTTAGGAACTTATATGCTTAATACGAACATGTAAGGATCTGGAAACCCTAACTCCTTTTTAATTCTTACACACAACAACATATAAGACATGCAATCTAACAAAAAATTCCTTTTTCATACAATAGTGACCTTAAAAGAAATGCATAGCAAACTGTCATTTAAGACATGCATAACATATCGATAACATGCAACTTATACTCATATGCAAGACTCCCATCATTACAAGATACTTAGGAATCTTTGGTTTCAATATTGACTAAGAATAGAAGGAAATAATAGGGACATCTACAACCTCTACTTACATCATCATCCCCCACTTAGGGTAAACCCATTAAGAGAAACTTATCTCATTCATGGGAACTTGTACTTACCAATCCTTCTAGTCAAGTACAACATCACCGTCTCTGGATCAAGCTTATGCAAACTTTTAATAACATCACCTCCACCAATCTCACAAGAAGGAATCATTTCTCCCTTGCTATTCACTGAAACTCCACTAGGTAAGGAACTCAAGAGATCGCACATGAGTAGCTTACATACTCCATTACATAACCATCAGTTTAAATGATTCATTACATAGGGAAGTTCAAAGGAACTTTAAGTTGGGCCATTATGTACATTCATAACCTTACCACTTAGGAACATTATCCCCCACTTGGTGTAAGTCTAATCACATATTCATTACCTCATGCCTCTATACAAATCAAGGTCAAAACACGTCTAGACCAACCTACAAGGGTCATCACCGTTTTGTGTAAACTTCCAACTAACTATGCCTAGGTGAAACTATGAATTTCCTTAAATTACAA
Organism: Solanum pennellii; assembly: GCF_001406875.1. Classification (NCBI taxonomy): domain Eukaryota; kingdom Viridiplantae; phylum Streptophyta; class Magnoliopsida; order Solanales; family Solanaceae; genus Solanum; species Solanum pennellii. The sequence continues at coordinate 33,451,757 of NC_028640.1, forward strand.
TACTTAAAATCAAACTTAAAATACAACTAACCACTTTAAAGTAGGTCAACATCCAATCTATCCTTCTCTTTAAGAGTTAAGGGTTACATACTACCCTCTAAGTCACTTTAGGACAAAACATAATTCCAACTCATGGAATAAAACCGTTTCTCCCTTTTGGTCAACTTTTAAAATAGGCTTATACAGGAACTAATCAACTATTCATAAGGTTTCTCTCATTGGCTAGCATACTTCACAACAACCTGACATGGATCAACTTCATCTTTTCTCCTTAGAAACAATTCTGTACAAAATACCCTATTCCACACAAGGGAAACTACAAGACATTTCTCAACTAACAAGGCAACATCATTATTTCACTATTACCCCATTTATCCAAAACCAATCAATCCTAAACAACAACATTATACTATGTTTGCACATAACCATAAGGCCACCCGTTAGTCCACAAAAAGGTATTTCATTTAGCTATAACAACTCTTATCAAGCTACAACCATATCATTTGATAACTTCTCAACATAATATTTCCATTCTCATAAATCACATATGTAGCCCTAAATTCAATATCATAAAAAAAATATCAATATTAACCTTCACTTATACTAATCAAACCATAAAATCAAAGTAAGCATAAAAAATTCACATTTTCTCCCTCAATCATTGAAACGTCATCCCAATCTAAGCAATCACACCTAAAATACCACCGGACAAGGAAACATAAGAGATAGTATAGAGTTATGTTTAATGCCACGACAAAATAATAGTGAAGAAGGAAAACTCTATCGTCTGATCGCCTATCGCTCATAGATGTGTCATGACTCACCACTGATGTGTCATGACTCACCACAGATGAACGATACTTACTCGATGTAGCAACATAAGACTTAGGACCCTCAAAACACTTTTTACAACCTTATGCTGTTGTACCAAGTTTTTCACGACTGGGATTACCCCCTAGAAGTAACACGGCGTACTTGACCTATCAAATATTTTATACAAGCCCTTATACATCTTTCATTGCATAATCGTAAAAATAGCGGAAAATTTAAAACTTTTCATAGGACATCATATGCTAGAAAACACATCATATATAAAATCATAAGTACATAGTATAGACACTAAGTCTTTTTTCCATCCTAAGACACAACTGAAAAAGAGTAGAATAGGGACAGGACCCTTAACAACATAAAATATAATCTAAACTATTGCATAATTTGAATAAGAACTTGACATAGGAAATCCAATCTTAAGGATCCCTTACTTGAACATGGGGAACATCTATCCAAGCTCGTCCCTGATAGAAACATCCTCTAGCCATCACGACCTACAATTTGTGTTAACAGATAAAGAAGAATAATATTAGTAAAAAAATTCACTAAGTATGACAACGATGCAAAAACATGCATTTAAATAGGACATTTAGTTGGAAATCATGCATCATGTCTTTTTAGTAAACCTCATGAAAATTGGCATAACAACACAATATAGTTCATTTACATCATATATAAATGTAGACTATTTATAAAAACACAGAAGACATCTATCACATTTGAGACACATTCATTACATACCTCTCTTTCGTTCCCTTTGACCTTAACTTCTTCCCTAAGCAACCCTCAAGTGTACCTAGTGGAATGTGTCACATTGGACTCACATAAGATAATTTAGTATAGATATTATACTTAAATACAACCACATATAATCAAAGGGTTACATGTATAGAATAAGATATAAGCTTCACATAAGAACCACAACCTAAGTCAACCCCCAAGTCACAATAGTTCAATGTGTAGGTAGTGTCTCATAATATTACTTACACAGAGTGTTCCTATGAAGTCCCCCCTAGACTATGCATAACACATTCATCAAGTCATAACTTCTTTATTTGTTACCACACATAGGGTAAAATACTTCATAATATCATAGAAAGTCTTCTTAATTTACTAAACTTTAGTCATAAATCATTTAGTTCACATCATAAGTAAACCATCGCCATAACCCCTTCATAAGCTTACTTGTTCAATATACACATGGAGTCCCATACCCCCACTTATTTTGAGTAAACTAACTTAGAATACAAATGTGTAATTCACATGAATATTCATAATCCATGTCTTAACATGAACAAAGTCACCAAACATGCATTCATACAAATCATACATAACATAAGTCTTTACTTCATAAGAGCCTCAAATCCTATCTATTCTTGAAGTTTTCTAGTGCAATGCATGGGTAAGGTCTATAGTCATACCTATACTATGTAAACTTCACAAGGGTTACAATTAGAGTTCATAATCTTATCTTAGTTCATTTATTAATCTTCGAGAGACATATCCGTAACCGACATAGACTATGTGAGCTACATGGAATCAGGTGTTATCCTCCACATCGAAAAGATAGGGTTAACACTTTCCTAAGGTGTAACCAATCATACATAGCTATATATGTGGATGTAATAGCTATAACCTACGGGAGCACTTAGTTATGGAACATGTATATTTCTACTAGAAACCATTGCTTGCTAGAAGTTGAGGTTTCATTCACATGAGAAAACACTTGTGTTGGGAACCTAAACATTCTAGACGTGCAGGTTCTCCTGTGCGAAGGCGGAGTAACTAGACATGAAGCTCCCACTCTAATTTTTCATGTTCGAACGGTGCTACCCTTTTTAAACATATGAAGCCTTTAGTTCATTAGTTCATAAAGATGTCTTTATCATCTTGATCCTTAAAACATCATATAGCTTCAAGTGATCAAAGATGAGTATGTCCTTTCTTCATAGAACCTACTTCATGTTACAATGTCCTTTCACATGTTCATACAATCATGTGTGGGTGCATACAATGTGAGATTTACCTTGACATAAACACCTGTAGACACACATGTTATAACTTCGTTAATCATACACTTACATTCATACAAATACGTTATGATGAATAGGGGAATTATCCTTTCCTTAGTCATCATAAATCTACCCTACACATAGTGATGAATGAAGTGTGTGTGTACATTGGCAATATGATTACATATGGATATTATATAACATTGAGGAAGCCACCCTCTAAATATCACAACACATGTACAACATTCCTCAAGTATCATGTCATACACATAAACATTATTAAGGACTATATTCTAGACACACTCATATTACATTATGGACGCAAGAATATATTGATCCTTTAGATAGAAGACTCCTAACATACATTGATCACATATTAATATAGGGTTCATATAGGTAGGGGTGATGCTGCAAGGATATTCATCATAATTATCCATATAGACCACTCGTAACCCTAAAATTATCATCACATATAATCAACATCATCAACACACCTAACTCATGCAATTAGTGTGGAAGACTATAGACATAACTTTATGTAAGACCCCCGAAATAAATTAGGTTTCTAGAGCCTAACAAATGCCTTATAAGCATGATAATATGTTAAACTTTCATTTTACAGTATGCATGTTTGATTTGAATTTATTTAGAAGTCAAATGTCCAAGAAGATCTGGTGACGTTGACGTTCAAAAGTTAGCCTTGAGACGTGCAAGCGTGTCCTGGCATGCCTTGGCATGTTTTACATGTTCGTTATGGTTCAAAATTTTGTGGAAGGTCCTTAACATGTTAATGAGCATATTTACATTGGAAAATTCTGGGTACAACTCCTCAAGGGCCCTGCAAAAGGCCCTCAAGGAGGACCCCAAAAGCTGCCTAGACATCGCCTTGGTAGTGTTCACCAATGCCCAAGAATGACGCCTAGTAGTCTCACCTACGCCCCATCGATTGGCGGGCATAGCTCAACACTAAGTCATGTGAGCATGAGATCCCAAAGTGCAGCCTCAGATACAATCGACGGTGCAACATGACGGGCCATTACTACATAGACGTCTTGTAAGTGCTGCCTACAATTGCAGCATGCACGCTTCCATGCAAGGGTTGAATTGGGAAATTCACCCCACACCCCTAAATTACTATAGATGGTAATTTTAAGAATTTTGGGGTATATAAAGTTGGTTATTACTATCAAAAATACCCAATCACTATTCGAGAATTACAGTCCCCACGCGTAAGAAACCTCTCTAGAAACCTCCATTAGAGATGAAGCTCAAGGTCAACTTGTAGATTAGTTTTCCATGGATTATTCACCAAGTTTTTTTGGTTTCTTGATCTAATAAGGTATGGTGATCCTTCATCTTTAGATAACGTTCCATCTAAAGAGTTCCTTCTATTGTTTTCAATGGGAATTCATGATGAATTGTCTATCTTTCAATCTAGCCATGGGTTCTTTATCAAAAAAATTTCAAAAGAATGCTTATGATGAATTATGGATTAGCTACTGCTGTTAAAGTGAATTTCAATCCAATTCCATGATGAACCCATGTCCCCCCCAAATATCGATTTAGCCTATGTCATGGTTATTAAGATCTTGATGTTAGATTTATTATAATTTTATTTAATTATGATAAATTGATTATAGCTACCGCCCACGATGCATATATACGGTGAATTATGTGTAACTGACCAATGAGGACCAAGGTTTGACGATTTGGTACGGCTGACTGATATACCGTTGTATCACAATATTTTTAATGCTTTTTCCTTAAGTTAAGTGTGTCCAAAAACCTTTTTGTATTAATTTTTTTATGTAAGTTTCTCTTTATTTGCAGGAAATCTGTCTAAAAGATGAATGCGGAGGTTTTTGAGAAAGAAATGAAGAAAAGTACCACCTATGGAGCTTGTGACGGTCCGTCGTGCCCGTGACGGTCCATAGGTCGCATCGTAGTGCAGCTGCTGGAGGAAGATGGGGAAGTATGACCAAGTGTGTGGTTAAGAAGTGCGTGACAGACCGTCGTAGCCATGATGGCCCGTCCTGCTGGTTCATCATGAAGATAAGAGAAGTAGTCCTAGTATACAACTTCCAAGAGTTCAAGTTTTATGGAAAGGAGACCCCCGACGGACCGTTGTGACTGTGACGATCCGTCATACCTGCTGACGAGGGTAATAAAGAGAGAAGAAGAAGAAATTGCACAAGTATGGGACAACGGAGTCCATGACGATCCGTCGCGACGTCCATCGACACAACTGCATTTTGACATATTTCCAGCAAATAATCCTTATATAATTAGTTTTTTTTATAAATAGTTAAAAAAACCTCGTTTTTGGGGTAACACTCTTTGGTAGTTAGATTTTCATATAGTGAGACTCTTGGTTATTTGAGCTTCTTTTGTGGATTAGACTGGGTGATTATTATTACACTTTTGGAGAATCTTTAGTCTTCAATTAACTGCAGTAATTGATTGTTGGTGATTTTGTTGATTCATCAAGTGAACTTTAGATTTTATTCTTTCTCATTGAAGTAAGTGCATGAATTATTATATTACATATTTGAATATTGTGATTATGACTATGGGTAACTAAACTCCATAGCTAGGGTTGTGGGAACCATAGGCGAACAATGAGGTAAACCTAACTAAAATAACAATTCTAGAATAGTGTCTTGCATGTATTGATAATTCTTTCGCATAGAAGTCTTTTTAACGGATGGCTAACGTTAGAACTCACCTTAATGCTACTTGCCGGACCAAGGAGGTAGATAATAGGAAAAAAATTATCAACATAGATTTAGTGTATACTATCTAATAGGCTAGTATTGATTGGTACGAGGTAATAATTTAGTCAAATATCGAATACGATGCTTAATGTGAGGTAAAGGTAAGGGTTAGTATAGCAACACATGTAGCTGGACAACGGTGCGGAGTGAAATTTTCTAGATGCCGGACCTAGGATTTAGAAATACATAACTTATCACTTTGCATGCAAGATACCAGGAAATAATTGTTATAGTTAGAATTATCAAGTTAGAAACCTGTGGGGAACACGTAAACCCTAGTTACTTTTATTAATTGATTAAACCCCAACATTTGAAGCTGTTAGTTGTCTCCTTTAATTTAGATAGTTATTTTCATTCATTTAGAAGTAAAAAACCCCTTTTATTGTCTTTGCTTTCCAAAGAAATAATTAACTAAATAGTAGTAATAATAGATCGAAGTTAAGTCTGAACTATTTTCCTCGTGAGAACGATCCTGACCTCATTAGTTGGGTTCTTACATGATACGACCGCTTTACTTCTTATTTGAGAAGTAAGTTTGAGCGTATCAAATTTTGGCACCGTTGCCGGGGAAAGTAGCTTTTAGATTAACATAGACTTATTACAATAGTTTAGTCAATATTTTCTTGATTTTACTTTGTTTTATTGTTTTTGATTTTTCCAGAACCATCTTCCTTGTATGCCAAATACACGGAGAGGAATAGAACCCTTGTTTCCCTATGATCACGAATTAGCGCGTACACTACGAAACATGAATCGAAACTTTGGTATAAATGATGATAATCAAACCAGAACATCCCAGCTTCGGTTGATGTTCATGGTCAGTTGTTACCCGATGCTCCGGGTGAGAACCAACAGAGGAGACAGAACCCCGCTCCACGTCCCCAAGAATAGTACAGAGGTTATGACAATATAGCACACTTCGATGGGCCGCTTGTCTTGCCCCCTCTACTACCAGGCCTCACCTTTGTGGTAACTAGTAGCCTGATGCAAATTCTCACTACTAGAGGTTTGTTTTCAGGGCTACCTTCTGATGATTCACATGCCCATATAGCTAAGGTAAGGGCAGTGTGTAAAGGCTGTGTAGGGAGGCTTGACATGGACTTGGATGTAATAGGGCTAAGAGTGTTTCCTCTCTCGCTGACGGGAGAGGCTGCTATTTTGTTCACTGAGCTCTCTTACAACTGAATTTTCACTTGGAACCAACTAAGGGACGTTTTCTTAGCTTTCTACTACCGGTCTCCAAGAAACTAAACCACAAAGACAGAGTGAACAACTTTGTGGCACTACCAGGAGAGCCAGTTAGTAGTTCTTGGGATAGTTGCACCTTGTTTTTTAGAAGCGTCCCCAATCACCGCATAGATGATGAGTCACTGAAGGAATACTTCTATCTGGGACAGGATTATAATAATAAAGTGGTGTTGGATACTATAGGGGGTGGTTCTTATGGGGAGTGTCCTAATGCTGAGATTACTGAAAAGTTAGAGAAAATCTCCCGGAACAATATAGCTTGGAGTACTAGGAAGTCAGATACTGGGAGAAACACCTTCGCAGTGCTACCCACTCACCACCCAGCCACAGATGAGATTCATAAAGAGATGGCTCAGATGATAACTGAGCTTGGGTTGGTATTAAAACATATCACTGTGGGTGCAGAAAAGATAAATGCAGTTAACTATTTGTCTAAACCACCACCACCAAATGATGAATGCTATTATGCGGAGGATTCTTATGCAGCAAATAAGCAGATGGGGGGTTTCCGACCAAGTGCCCTAGGTCAAATCAGGATAATAGGCGTCAAGGTGTAGAGAACCAAGTTCGGATCTATGGTAAATATAACCGTGAGGGTCATTATGTCTGAGATGGAAACTATAACCGCGAAAACAACTTTAACAGGGGTAACAACGGTAATAGAAATGGGCCCTATGTCCCTCCTCAAAATCGTGAAGTTACTCCTAGGGATTGTGGAGATAGTATGGCGCGAGTTGAGGATATGTTGCACAAAATTATGAGGAGGTTCGATGCTAATGATGAGCACATTAAAGAGTTAAGGAGTGATTTAGCGGGTATTGGGCAGAAAGTCGATAGACATGCAATATTCTATTAAGCAGATCGAGTTGCAAATGGCTCAATAATCTGTGACTGTGAAGACACAGCAACCGGGCACTCTTCCTAGCAACATTGTCCAAAATCCAAAAAATGATGCACACTGTATGGCAATCAGTACTCGGGGTGGTAAGACAACAATTGACCCACCTATGCCGTCCAATGAGGAAAAGGTGAGAAAGGATAATGCTAAGGTGGTAGAGGATAGTGGTGAAGCAGAAGATAGCACTGGAAAAGATGCAAAAGTCTCTATAAAGGTAATTCCCATGCCTAGACCCCCCGCCCTTTCCTCAGAGATTAGTGAAAAAGACCGAGGATGGTAAATATCGGTGTTTTATAACAATGTTGAAGCAACTTTCTATCAATGTCCCTTTGGTAGAAGATCTCGAACAAATGCCTAATTATTCCATGTTTATGAAAGATCTGGTTACAAAGAAAATATCGGTCACTTTCGAGGATGATGATAGATTGGAGCATTGTAGTGCTATTGCTACAAGATCTCTCATACAAAAGAAAGAAGATCCGGGTGTGTTCACTATTCCTTGTACAGTCGGGTCATTACATTTTGCAAAAGCATTATGTGATATGGGGGAAAGCATAAATCTCATGCCCCTCTCGATTTACAAGAAGTTGGGTTTGGGTGACCCAAAGCCCACTGCGATGCGACTACTGATGGATGATCGAACAGTTAAAAGGCCTATAGGGATACTCCATGATGTGCTAGTAAAAGTGAAGTCGTTCATATTTCTGGCAAATTTTGTTATTCTTGATTGTGAAGTCGATTTTGAAGTGCCTATTATTCTTAGGAGGCCATTCCTTGCTACGGGTAGAGCCTTAGTTGATATGGAAAAGGGGCAGATGAAATTTTGGTTTAATAATGAAGAAGCGACCTTCAACATTTGTTAGTCCATGAGACAGAGTGGTGAGCTCCAATCGGTATCTGCTATATACTACAAAGAAAAGATGAATAAGGATAATGACCTAAAAAGTGAAAAACAAGAGTTTATGGTTGGGGATTTGGTGCTTTTAGACAGTTCTAGGCTGCGTTGGCTTCCGGACAAGCTCAAGTCCAAATGGACTGGCCCTTACTTGATTACCCAATTATTCCCTCATGGAACAGTTGATTTAGAAACCAAGGAGGGAGTGCGGTTTAAGGTGAATGGAGAACAAATAAAATCCTATTTTGGGCATACTAAATTGGCAAATGAAGGGATCGAGGCATACCATCTTGATGAAGACTGAGTAATCAAGCGTCCTCAGTCGTGCCGCGACGTTAAATCATGCGCTTGTTGGGAGGCAACCCAATGCTTATAGTTTTTCTTTTTAGTAATGGTAGAATTTTCTACTAATGGGTTTTAAATTTGCAGGCACATCACCAGGAAATTTTATAGAAAATCACTCTGCAATAGTCACTGACGGATACAACGACGGACCATCGTGCATGCAACGGACCGTCACATGAATCCGTCATGCCAGGTACGTCTTTTTGTTATTTTCAAATCTAGGGCACACGCGACGGAACAAATAATGGACCGTCACAACTGCGATGGACCATCGTTGGGGACTCGTCGCACAATTAATGAAGCATACCCGACCCGACCCGGCTGGGTTTTTAAAAAAAATTCTTAACATTTAAAAAACCCCACACCATTCATTTCACCCATTTCCTTCCATCTTCCTCCCATTTCCCTCCCTTTTAAACTTCCAATTTCCTACCTCTCTTTCTTTCAACCAATCATTTTCCCAAACTCCAGAATTTCTAAAATCCACTCTCTACTAGTCGGAGTCTGCTGCTGTGGTCTCTACAAGATCACCAAGTACCTCTCTCGCTTATTTTACTAAAAATCTCAGGTATATGTCTCGGATTTCTACCCATTTACATTGCATTTTTGTTTATCAATTAGTATTAGCCTATCTCGTATTGATGGGTTCATTCTTAAGTACATCTTCTTTCTGGCCTAGGTTGAGAATCCTCAAAATTGCCTTGTTAAAACTCTAGAAATAGGTGCTTTAGCATTGCTAGTTACTAGGTATTTGGGTTAGACAAATGTAGGCTAAAACACTAACAATTCCATTTGGGTCATAGGGGATGAATGGGGCATCCCCAGTTTTGTCACTGAATGAAAGAACGAGACCCCGATGACGGACCATCATACCCACAACGGACCGTCATAGGGTCCATCCCAACATCCCTAACACCCCACGGTCTAATTTTCTCCAAGTGTCCACCAACGGACACATGGGATGGACCATTGTTCCCATGACGGTCCGTCCTGCACAACCGTTCTGGTTGTCAGAGACCCTGTTCCTAAGGGTCTCTCATTTTTTCCAAGTTTCTTCCAATGGACACATGCGATGGACCGTCGTTCCTACGATGGTCCGTCCTGCACAACCGTTCTGGTTGTCAGAGACCCTGTTCCTAAGGGTCTCCAACTTTTTCCAAGTATCCTCCTACGGACATCTACGATGGAGCGTCATACCCTCGACGGTCCATCCTTCAAAACCGTCATGACGGTCAGAGACCCCTCTCCTTAGGGTCCCCACTTTTTTTTATAAGTATCCCACGACGTACATCGACGACGGACCATCATAAAACGGTCCGTCCTGCTTTTTCGTCATACTTGTCAGAGACTTTCCTTCATGGGTCTCCACATAAACATAGTTTAATGTGATACATGATGGACCCCATGATTGTCCGTCGTACTCACGACGACCCTTCACCTGGTCCGTCGAGTTTCACTGTTACTATAGAAATGTTATTACATCTTGACTCTTTTATTTATTTTGTATTGTTTGCTCCTTCTAGTACTAATAGTTATTCTTTGCTGGTACTATCTATTATGGCACCAAAACAAGATCGAGTCTACGCACGTGGGCGATCAAAGTCTGTTGCCCCATCTGCCCGCCTGGTCATTGGCTTTGATGATGAGTGTGACCCCGAGTACATGCCCCTAGGCACTTCCACCCCATCCCGAGCTGCACGTGCTGCCAGAGACACACCTAGAAAGGTGGCATCCTGCGTAGTCACTGCCTCCTAGTTTGATGAGGAGCACACACTAACCGGCACACCTTCTGGGTCAGCTAATCATGAAGAAGGACCGTCTGGCTCCTTAGGAGTTTCGTGGTCATAGGAAGCCTCGAGATTTGCTGAGGTCCCTGCACCCGCCAGAGCTGCACAGTCTACATCGTTTGATGAGACTGACAATTAAGAATCCAAACCCCGCTCACCGACTTGTGCTCTCACCCCGATTGCCGACCAGCCCAACCAGTGATGTGTCGACGGCAGTATCAAGTCTATTCAGACGCAAAGTTTCTCATTGACAAAGAAGTCATGACACAGACACTTACATTGGAGCGGTGGGTTTACGGGAAGTCTGCCGACTATGCCAGAGATCCACAATCTCTTCACCGGACAGCGCGTTCGTTGGGACGTTATAGTGAAAAGATGGTCCGAGATTTCTACGCCTCTGACGTGGCTACTCTCAGATCACAGATTGATAGGCGGGCTGACCCCACAAAACAGGCACCACTGGAGCATGTCCGAGTACGTGGAATTCAGGTTGATATCTCCCTGCCTGCCATATGCCGATATCTATACGGCGAGGATGTTGATGCCAACCGGACCCCTCTTATCGCCGAGTTTGACTACCCATGTCAAATTGTCAAAGATGGATGACTCCTGTGTGAGCCATGGCTGAGAGAGACCACCAAGAGGTAGATGGCCCTGCACTTGTCTGTTGATGGAGAGGGTGCTGACTGGGTGATCGAGCCAAAGGGAGCCATCAAGAAGGCTAACCTGACCTTCATGGCAATGTTTTTATGGTTGATTGTCCGCTACTGCCTTTCCCCCACAGCCGCTAATAATATAGTCACATGGGATCGTGCAATACTGATGGCGACGATGATAGACGGGTTTGAGGTGGACTTTGCTTGGCTTCTACAAGCGGTCAGGCACAAGAGGGCTTTTAAGGTCACAACTACTTACCCTTTCCCGTGCATGATATTTTCTCTATGCAGGTCCGCACGTGTGCCTATATAACACGTTGATCAGCTCAAGACCCCGCTGGGCACTGTTGATATCGACCTCATAAGAGATGAGTCTAATGAGTTGGCTCCACGCAGAGGGCCCCATCCAGAGTTGCCTCCACTTGGTGACAATCTGTCTGATACGGTAGCACAGGCCCGCACGGCTAAGCATGCGGCTTCTACTGACACTACCCCGATCGAGTCTATCCCGGGTAGTAGCACTGCCTGAAGCTCCTCTTGCTCAACCCCTTTCCCCGCTCTAGTCCTGCTTGCTAGAGTCCAGAAATTAAAGGCACAGATGGCTACACTTCTGCATCACATCCAGCCTTGGATGCACAGGTCAATTGGTAAGGCAGAAGAGCGCTTGGAGAGGAAAATGGTCCATCACATAGAGCGGAAGATCGCTGAGGTTCAACAGCGCTTGGACGCTTTTGAGTTGCGAGTGCTAGCCCGGCCAGCCCCTCAGGTAGATGTGTCAACCCTTCAGGGTGCGGTCGACAGCCTTCGTGCAGACATCGATTAGAGTGCCTGAGTCTAAGGCCCCTTCTGTAGAAGCCTGCAAAAGATATAGTAATGGCGACCTCATTCGCCATTTCTAGGGTTCCACCACCTCCCCTTCGAGAGCATGCCAAGAGGCGTAGGGGTCGAGAGGAGGATGAGGCTCGAGCACGAAAGAAGGAGCACCGTGAGATGGAGGCTGTGAGGAGAGCCTCGCTTGTTGATGAGGAGGCGCGTCTAATAAGGGCCGTAGAGTCAGCTGTTGGGGCATCTTGCTCCAGAAATGTGGAGATAGCAGGAGGCACTACTGTTAGTGTTGTTGTGCTGAGGACACTACTGAAGGTGTCCAGACTACAGAGGTAGTGGGTTACGGGGACCCGAACCCACAAGCTTGCTGATCGTCGGCGCTTTGCGCCCCAGGTTTGCTTCACCTACAACTCTTGTATTTCAATTTTTTTATGCATTGGGGACAATTGCATGTCTTTTTGTTGGGGGTGGGGTAAATGGAAAGTGAGTGCTAGGGTGAAGCCTGAGTAGCCCAATTCACTATCCTCTTTTGGGGTTTTCTTGCCTGTGTTCTTTTTCCCCAAGAGACTGATTATTTTTACTGTTGAACCGACATGTCTATATCTTGTGTACATAGTTTAATTCTGAAACATGATGGCTAAAATGATATCCTGAGGAAATAAAAATGATGCATGACTAGTCATAGTAATTGATAAATGTGTGGCTCTAAGCATGACATAGAGGTACACCACTGCATGATCCTACGTCTAAAATTCGAACTAGGTGTCTGATTATCTTGTAGAGTAATGAGATGTAAAGTGAGTGTGACGAAGATTTGAATAGTTCACCACTTGTACTGAGCTAGAACTTGCCTTGTTAGTCCTGCTAAAAGTAAGTTGTAATAGACAATTAGGAAAGGATTATAGGCCCTTGTTCAATATAGCCCATTTTTAGCCTAAATAAAATAAAACCAAATGAAATTAACCCTTCTTTGATCCAAATGATTTGAGCTTAAACTAGACCTTTCTTTTTTCACCCCAACAGATCTTTTCTGAGAATAATGTGTTGGCCCTGGTCCCTCCTTGGACATGTGCACTTCAGCTTATGCCAAAAGCATAAGTTGAGGGTGGCTAATGCAGTAAACAACCCTTTTTATGGCCTTGACCCAACATTGGGTATTGTGTACTTTGACTCATGGCAAAGCCATGAGTTGAGAGTGTCTATTATGAGGAATGCTCTGGAAAGCGGGGTTGAAAGAACAAAGAGAGAGAAATAACAAAAGTAAAGTGACTGAAGAATCAGTTAAAATAAAAGTGAAATAAAAAAATATTTAAAAAAATACAATAAATACAAGCAAGAAAAGAAGAGTCACTTACTCAAATGAAGTAAGAGGGGAAAATAGCAAGGTGAAAGAATATGAGAAACTTGGCGAAATAAAATGATAAAAAGTTATATAATTAGCCGATATGTCAAGGAGGGCAAAAAATTACTAAAGTATACCTAAATATACCCTACCTGACCCTGAGCCTATGTTACAAGCTAAGAAAGTCCTATCATGATCCTAAGAGTTGTATAGCAAACTTAAAGCAGTGAAAATAAGGGAAAACTTATGGCAATATATATGAATGAGTGTGAATTTGTTCTGAGAGTGAGTGTTGAAAAGTAATCCTTATACTCAAACTGAAATCATTGTGTGAAAAATGCGGATATTGTTTTGAAGTGAGGACACTTGTTACAATACCGGAAATATTAGCACCTTGGTGAGAAATTGAAGAGGATAGGTGTTAGTGCATGGTTTGTCTGTGTCATGGTCTAATTCCACATAATTCAAGCCTAATAGTGATAGCATGCATAAATATGATGAGACTGATCGGGATTGATAGCCAAATGATTGCGAAAGATAAAACATGGATACTATTGTACAAAGATTTTGTATTTAGTCATAGTGCTTCGCATGAGGACAAACAACGAATATAAGGTGAGGGTGTTCATATACCGTGGTTTCACGATATTTTTAATGCTTTTTGCTTAAGTTTAGTTTGTCCAAAAGCCTTTTATTTATTAAATTTTTATGTAAGTTTCTCTTTATTTGCAGGAACACTGTCTAAAAGATGAATGCATAGGTTTTTGAGAAAGAAATGCAGAAAAGTACCACCTACGGAGCTTTTGACGGTCGGTCGTGCCCGTGACGATCCATAGGTGGCATCATAGTGCAGCTACTGGAGGAAGATGGGGATGTCTGACCAAGTGTGGGGTTACGGAGTGCGTGACGGACCATCGTAGCCATGACGGCTCGTCCTGCTGGTTCTTCATGAAGATTAAAGAAGTAGTCCCAGTACCCAACTTCCAAGAGTTCAAGTGTTATGGAACGGAGACCCCCGACGGACCGTTGTGCCTGTGACGATCTGTCATACCTGCCGTCGAGGGTAATGAAGAGAGCATCTGAAGAAATTGCACAAGTATGAGATGACGGAGTCCATGACGGCACATCGTGACCACTACGATCTATCGCGAGGTCCGTCGACGCAGTCGCGTTTTGACAGATATCCAGCAAATAGAGTTCTTATTTAATTAGGTTTTTATTTTTTATTATAAATAATTCGAAAAACCTCTATTTCGGGGTTAGACTCTTTGGTAGTTAGATTTTCATATAGTGAGACTCTTGGTTATTTAAGCTTCTTTTGTGGATTAGACTTGGTGATTATTATTACAGTTTTGGAGAATCTTAAATGTTCAATTAATTGCAGGTAATTGATTGTCAGTGATTTTTGTTGATTAATCAAGTGAACTTTTGGATTTTATTCTTTCTCATTGAAGTAAGTGCATGAATTCTTATATTACATATTTTAATATTGTGATTATGACTATGGGTAACTAAACTCCATAACTAGGGTTGTGGGAACCATAGGCGAACAATGAGGTAAAACCAAACTAAAATAACAATTCTAGAATAGTGTCTTGCATGTATTGATAATTCTTTCGCTTAGAAGTCTTTTTAACGGATGGCCAATGTTAGAACTCGCCTTAATGCTACATGCCGGACCAAAAAAGTTAGATAATAGGAAAAAAATTATCAACGTAGATTTAGTGTATACTATCTAATAGGCTAGTATTGATTGGTACGAGGTAATAACTTACTGAAATGTCAAATACGATGCTTAATATGAGGTAACGGCAAGGGTTAGTATAGCAACACAGGTAGCCGGACCAAGGTGCGGAGTGAAATTTTCTAGATGCCAGACCAAGGATTTAGAAATACGTAACTTATCACATTGCATGCAAGATACTAGGAAAGAATTGTTATAGTTAGAATTATCAAGTTAGAAACCTGTGGGGAACACGTAAACCCTAGTTACTTTTATTAATTGATTAAACTCCAACATTTGATGTTGTTAGTTGTCTCCTTTAATTTAGATAGTTATTTTCATTCTTTTAGAAGTAAAACCCACCTTTTTATTGTCTTTGCTTTCCAAAGAAATAATTGACTAAATAGTAGTAATAATAGATTGAAGTTAAGTATAAACTATTTTCCTCGTGGGAACGATCCTAACCTCATCAGTTGGGTTCTTTACTTGATACGACCGCTTTACTTCTGATTTGAGAAGTAAGTTTGAGCGTATCATTGACCTATGTTTTCCCACATCTATGAATTGATCATGTAGTGTACTTAATGTTATCTTCATCCTATAGTTATTCCTGTAGTTATTGAAGCATGCTTTCCTCTATAATATTATACTTTTAGATACTACCCTAAAACTTAAATGTCGATGAAATATGAGTATTGATCAATGATTGTAAAAGTTTTGTGAAATTATACGTTGGCCCTATTCTCTTTACTTCTCTATAGAATTGCTAGTTGAATTTGACTTGTATGGCAATGTGTGGCGTGATCCATTTATCGTAGTGGTGTTTACCTTATTGTTATATATATATGTGATGTGATCATGGCCTTTAAGGCAACTGTATTATGAAGGAGTAGTGGTGATGATCACCCAATATGAAGTATTATGCCTAGTCTTCCATTCTAGTTATGATCAATGATCAAGGTTGTGTTGCTAATGTTATAAGCATGTGGATAACTATGTTATTGTTAGGTGTAGGTGCTGCCATTGAATAATTAGTAATGGTTAATGACCCCTATTTATGTGAGTATATGAATGTGTGATTAGCTAATTTTAGCAGTATTGGATGTAATGTGTAATTATCTATTCTCCAATGCTAAATTATGGTGTGTGGTCTATGCATGGATGTGAATTGTGTTCTTAAGAGGGGAGTAGACTCAATATGATGTTGATAGTCATTATGTGATCATGTTGACCAATGTAGACACACTTACATGTCATGCATGTTTACAAGTAGTATAGGTTCACGGTATCTAATAAAATGATATTCTTATATAAACTAATATCTACTACTATGCATGTAAAGTATATGTCCATGAATTATGTTATGTATCCCTGAACTAGGATGATTTGATAGGTGTACTAGTATGTACAAGGGTATGGGACCTTGTCTATGCATTGCACATGTGTGGCTTGAAAGGATAGTTGCTAGGGTTGTAATCAATACACGTGAATATGAATGCATGGTTGACCTATGAACATGTCTTATATGATATGAAGATGTATGAATATGCATAATGTCTAAATGTGTTTACATTAAAGGATTGCTCATATAGTTACACGTATACACTTATGCATATATGAGTACAAGTAAGAATATGTATGGCCAAAGGGTTTTTATGTGAAAGGTTTGGTCACATATATGTTCACATATACACACATGAAAGCATGTCTATGATGCTTTCATGATGATCTAGTCAATAGAGGGTCTTTTGAAAGGTGTTCTCTATTGTAGCTTAAACTAGATGGTGCTTGAATATGCTATGTCCATGTGAAAGGTTCTCACATGATTTAGGTTGATGAAAGGACTCTCTCATCTATGACCTTTGAGGTATGCATATGACGGGTTAATTCTCCTAAAGCCTATGTTTTATAAGGTAATTATAACAAAGGTTTTTCAATAAAGGGAACTTAGCTTATCACCAAGTGAACTTAGATGAGGGTTGACCCGTCCCAATGTGGGAAGGATTGTTCACCATAGTCTTCACGAGGTGGATAAATAAAATTCCTCAATAGTCATAAAGAGGGTTTCCATATATGCCTCCAATTTCCATAAAGTATGTTTGCCTCATAGGATCTAGCAAGTGATATCACCTAATATGCTAGCATGATGTTAATGTTCTACCTTTGCAAAGTAGATCACCTCTTTTGGGTGTGAGGTTCTACAATACCGAATTCCATGTTTAGAACCCATGATACTAATGTCGATTAAGGATATAGTTTCCTAAAGTAAATGGAAAATGGAAGTAACGTAATGAACCCGAACTAGAATAATCTAAGGGAAGGTTGTTAGGATAGGTTAGAGTGATGAACATACCTATGCAATGCACAAGTATCTATTGAAGGGAGTTTTAGGAAGGTGTTCTAATTTATATGTATATGTTTATGTAACTTATGCATGACATTGTATTGTTGTCTACTTGTAGTAAGGATATGCATGGTATGAGTCCTATTGAGACTATATAAGAAATTCCTACTTGGTATGCATGTAGTTGACTGTAGTATAATGGTTGATGTATGAAGTACATGTTAATGCTTGTAGTCTCTTTGTAAGTTTTGCTTAGTAAGTGTGAGATTATGAGACTTCACATGTACATTGCACTAGTAGTCTTAGAATGAGATTATGAGTAAGGTTCAATGATGTCTTTGTGAAGTGAAGTCCAAGTATATTAATGTTTACTATTGTCTTACTATGATGATGTTGGAAGTATTGACTTGTAGATGGTCTTGTAATGAGTTCTTTTATGTGGTACATAATGTATGTTGGGTTAAATATGAGGTATATGTCTTATAATACGAAATGGTTCTATGAATGTATGTAATGGGTTAATGAAGGTTGCATGTAGGGATACCTAGTGGCCTTAAGGTGATGTTTGATTGTGGATAGTGTAATGGACATTATCTATACATTTCAGAAGTATCACTAGAGGGTTACTTGGAAAGTTAAGGAATTAGGAAGAAAAAGAGTTTACTGTAAAGGGAAAAAGAAGCTTACTGTAAAGGAAAATGTAGTTACTGTAAATTGATGCCAATTATACCTTAAATGAAATGTATGGGTTTATGTGTTCTTGTAACTATTCTTTAGTCCTAAATGAAGTATGTAAATTGTATTATTCTTATAGTAACAAAGTTTTATAAAGTTATCACGAAAAGCCATGATGCATGGTTTCAATGAAAATTTCCCTACTTAAATGCATGTCTATTCATGGTTATCATACTTAGTGCATTTTTGTACTAACACCATTCTTCTTCACCTTTTTACACAAAATGTAGGTTATTGATGCTTAAAGTATGTGTCTAACGTAAATGGCTTGATATGTGTTTCGCAAGCTCAAGGAAAGGGATCTTTATGTTTCAAGGACTTCCTACATTAAGTTTATGTAAAGTTATGTAATAGATTAGTATATTTTATGTTATAAGGGTCATGTACCTAATGTACTCTAATGATTTTTAGTTTAATATGGCAAAGAGACTTAGAGTCTAACTATGTAAATATGATATTTTATATATATTATGGATGTGATGTTCTAGGATATGATGTGCTATGAAAGTTATAAATTTTCTACTAAATTTACCTATGGCAATGTGATGAATGATAACTATGGGATTGTATAAGACTTCAAAGGGGTCAAGTACGCCATGTCACTTCTGGGGTGTTTTCCCAGGTCGTGACAAACGTGGTATTTGAGCATGAGGTTATAAAAGTTGTTTCAGGGTCCAAAGTCTCATATTGCCACGTCTAGTAGTGTCTACTTCATTGGTGATGAGTCATGAAACATCCATAAGTGAGAGTCTATAGGACGATAGTGTTTCCCTTCTTTATCATTCTCATGCCGTTCCACAAAATTTAACACTATAATATCTTTCTCTTATGGTTTCTTTTGCGGTGGTCTTTTAGATGCGATTGCTTGGATGACATGGGATCTCTATGGTTGAGGGAGAAAAATATGAGTTTTCATGATTATATTGGTTTTATGGTTTGATTAGTATGTGTGAATGTGAACTTTGAGGTATTTTAATGTGATGCCATTGGTGGATATATATATATGAGACTTCAGTGAAATGACATGTTATGTGAAGATTTATGTTCTGAAATTGCTATAGCTTGTTAAAAGTTGTTAGGTAAGAATGAGTTCCCTTCTTTGGTGATGAGTTGATATATGGTTTTACATGATGATAGTCTATTTATATGGTTTAGGGTTGAGATGCTTAGAAGAGGTGTATTAAATAGCTAAAGATGCATGCTACCTTTATATATGTGTAATGGTTCAATGTTTCCCTTTGTATAAGCGGGTGAACCTTCATTTTAGCTTGTATGGATTGGTGTCTTTTGTATAGGATTTATCAAAGAAGTTAAGGTACTGTGCTTACCTTGTGGGCTTATGATGTGGGTTGGAATGACCTAGAGGTTACCTTACATTAGTGTTGAAAGAAAAGAAAGACGCCTTATGGCAAAGTCGCCTCTACTGTTTCCCTTAAGGTTTTCATGACCCTTGGTTTTAATGGTATAGTTGAGACCTTATGTGGTTGGGTAGTATGACATAAATTGAATGTTATGGATTTTCTTAAGGTGTTGAACTTATAGGAATTATGATGTTTGAGGTATTATCCCATGATGATTAAGTTAGTAGACACCTTGATGTGAGATTAGGAGTGAGAACCCTCAATGATTTAAACCTTCTTGTCTGAGGAGTATACATGTTTGTATTGAATTGCCTTTACCTTTGTGTTTAAGGGCATTATCTAATTACGCTTATCCCAAGTGGGAGATAATGTGCCTAGATGGTAAGGTCTACAGTGCCCTTTATGTTCCTATGTTGAGTTCCTTGAATTTCTTTATGTTTGAATTCACTTTTGGGTGGTATTGAGGGAGGGTGCGCTTAAGCTATATTCGCCAGAATGGGGTGATTTGCTTGGACATAAAAGTTGGTGAATTGAAGTTCTCCTAAGTTGGAGTTCAGTTGCTCTTAAATGAGTGTTGTCACAACCGAAATCTAGACCCCAGACGAGACCGGCGTCGTTGACCTCTCAGAAGTCGCAAATAAGACTACATATGTCATTCTTACTTAATCTAGGTTAATTTCAGCGGAAAATTTGTAATTTTTTGTTTCCTAACATGCTTACTAAAAATTCTATTACATATATAATTGTTCACCATCAACCATCTAACATTAAGATCATCAAATGCAAGAAGCAATTTATTATAACGATAAAGATGTACTTGCAAAAAATGCACCAATACAATGTCTCAAAAAAAACGGGGGAGAAACGCTAGTGGAACATACTCCACTAGCTCAATCCTACAACTATGCTAGAATGTAAATGGGCAAGAATCTTCTAAAGCATGAGAGCCTACCAAGTCCGGATGTATGCTCGACGTCCAGATAACTGCAGCGTTGATCCTGTAGCTCTAGCGTCCACCTGTGCCTGCACCTAAAAGTTTAAAGTTTTATATGGTTAGTACATACTTGTATTAAGTAAGGGTATATGCAAGCACACACCAAAAACATAAATGAGTAAGAATAACTCTTTCCTAGCAACGTGATTATAGAAGGTTAAGTCAGTGGACTTGCCAAATGGAGATTCGCAAAGTGAGTGAACTTTCCAAATTTGAATTAGGAAAGTTTATGAGCTTTCCAAATTTGGATTAGGAAAGTTATGCCATGAGAGTGAACTGCACCATCATAATTAAAATTTTGCGCACAACACAAAACAACGTACAGAAAGCACATATCATTATTCATATAACACATAAAATTGTTCATATCATTTATTCGTATGCCATGAGACCTTGAAATCATGGACTTGACATTAAGACTTCCCGTAATGAGGGCTCAACATATGGATGGGACCTCAACTAATGAGTCTGCTTTAGCAAACACAAAGTCTGTTTCGTTCATTTATACGAACTTCATTTCATTTCATTCATGGGCCAGTGTAAACACCAGCTATACATAGGATGTAGTTTGATGCTTTCATTGGGTTCGTTGTGCAATGACCAAGAATGACCTAATGTCATTACTTGAGTCTAATCACCTATTGATTATAATATGCTAACACCTTTGGTATCATTGGTTTCATTATGGGCATCATTTGAGGATGACCTTATTCATTCATTGGGAACTTTAAATTTAACCGACATAGATCGTGTGAGCATCATGAAATCTAGTTTCATGAAGCCCCACACCGGAAAGAGGTTGAATCATCGGCCAAAGTGACCCAAAACATGCTAGCGTACATGGGAATTGAACCCTGTCAGATCCCTACATTGGCAGTATAGGTTCGAACACTAGGAGATATAAGAAGACCTATACCTGGCATGCCAGACAGTCTCATCTCATTAGAGTTAGGTGAACCTCCACCCTTCCCGAAAAAAGACATCACCGCTCATAGCTAGTATATCTGTGCTCAGCATAAAGTTCCATTACATTCAAGTCATAATTCATGGACGGTAGATTCTAGTATAAGGACATCATAGATCAATAGATGATTTCTCATCTCATCATTAGTATTAAGTGTGTTAATCTCAATACTTTCATTAGAGTGTTCATAGAGACTGGTCTCTTCATTAACTTTACACTCTCATGGGTGAGTCTGTTTTGGTAACATTTAGTTAGGATCATTTGAGATTTCTCTCATCTTTTACATTAGCCTTATATCATGTTGTCACCACATTCATTAACATTAACACATTTTCTCTTTATAAATACTCACCCCCTTTTTACGTGAATGTTTATTTTATTAAATGCCAATGCGCTTGGAAATTTGGTGTGTTTCACACTCTTACTTAACCCCTTATAGGGTTTCATCATTTCATTGTTCATTTCATCATTTCATTATATACATCTTAGGTTCACTTATTTTTAGACGTATGCTAGACTTATGGGTCTATACATACAAGCCATGAGGCTTCATTCATAGTTCGTTTAAGTGCTTCAAATCTTCCTAAGATTATGTAGTACAGTACTTATGCATCTTGTATGTATGCAAAGATCTCAATTTCGATCAAAGTAGGAGGAATTATTTTTGAACATTTAATGCACGCATGACTTATGTATCAATAATGAATTTGGGAAAGGGAACCCAAATTCGAATCCCTTGGACAACACTTACATTTTTCATTGATTTTATTTTTAGTCCACATAATATTGCGACCCTAGATTGAGCCCCAACATTCAACATTCCTTCTTTATTTCTCTCCTTGAAATATCCTCTTACATGGACGAGGGGTTGTGGGATCGAACCCCCACAGCCACTTTTAATAAATTCTCCTTGTCCAATTCGCATACACCACGAGGTTGTGTGATGAAACCCCCACAACCTCTATCTATTTCTATTTTATTTTGCTGCATGCCTAGAGGTCAAGGTTCGATTCCCACGCCTCACCTTTCTTTTCTTTTTTTATTTTCCCTTTCTCCTTTACTATCCTTCACAGATTTGAGGTCATTGGTTCGATTCCCACGCCTCACATTGCTTTTCTTTTATTTTTTCCTTTTCTTCCACTCGCTGCCTGGAGGTCGTGTGTTCGATCCCCACGCCTCCCATTTTATTTTTATTAATTTTTGTACTTTACTTTTCAGCCAGCACACCCAAGATCAATCCCCCTTGACCCCATTTCCCTTTTGACGTTTAAGTGCTTTTCGAGGGTGAGGTCGCGATTTCAATTCCTAATGACCTCACCTAATTTATACCCATTTAAAATTCCAGATTTACACATCTATGTTTAGCAAAAAACAACATATAATTTGCTTAAAATTTTATCACATTTTCCTGCTATCTTCCATCAACATTTACACATAAATTCATAGGGTAATTTGTAGATCATTTAATACGTTTTGGGGTGCATTGTTCATCGATTCGTTTAGCCAAAAGGTTGATACTTAAATCAGACACACATTCATTTTAATGAACATCACGATTAGAAAGGTGTATGCACAAAAAATAACAACCAAAACATTATCAATTTGGAGCGTTTATCCGAGGAACACATAGTCACTGCCATATTTTTGCACATACATTAACATAGTTTTGGAACACATAGGTTATCTTTCATACAATTTCAAGTACACATACATAATCATATTCATCACGAAAACATAATATAAACCTAAATCTACCAGCAATCATACCAAACCTATGATTCATTTGGAGCTAGTGACATGGGCATGCAAAAAGGGAGACAATCCTAGTTTTTCAGACAAATAATATGACCCTTAAGGGGTCTCTTGGGAAAGGGACCAAGAGAGAAGAAAACCCATACCTTTTTGACTTTAAACTCTTGACTTTCTGCCCAAAAACTTAACCCAAGAATACGTCTAAGCCTCCTCAATATCAATTCCACTCGAATGACAACCTCCCTTAGCCTAGTGTGTGATTAACGTTTATTTTTTTTTGTGATATTGTGTGAGTTCTTCAAGTGTGAAAAACTTGATTTATTTTCTGATCTTGTATCTTACTTTGGCAGATAAAATACGTGAGAAATTATAAGAGAGATTGAGAATCAGAGTGGAGAGATAAACGTGAGAGAGTGGAGTTGTAGGAGCCTTAGGAGTCTAGTTTTAGGACTTAGTCAATAAGGTTTTGTTTATTGAATAAAAATCCAATTTTTATTTTATTTTAAATCAGCTAATGAGTAAAAATTATTAATTAATTACATTAATTCAATAGCTTAAATAAAATCACTTTAATTTATTGCTTCCACCTAGGTTCAAATCCGGGTGGAGCAAGACTTCACTTCAAGAGACAAATTTCGGCCCTCTCTCCCCAAATTTCCCCTCCACCTTATTAATTAAATAATTGATTACATATTAAGTCTATTTATGATACTGCCCTTAGCCATTAAAAAGACCATTTCACCCCTAGACCCTTCAAACGTAAGATTTCCTCTTTTTAAGTCCGCTAAAGACTACTTCTAGTAAATCTTCGTATTCGAGAGCCCTACATGGTTGGACCCAACCTTTCCAAGCTCAACTAAATCCCCAAGATAGTTGGCTTGGCTTTAGAAAGGGTTTCGAGGTCTGGTTCTACGCGCATCAATCCATTTGAAACCTGGTATGATCATAGGCATTGTTGACACATTAAACATTTCTTATTTTATCAATTTTTAAGGTTGTTACATTATCCCCACCCCTAGGAACATTCGTCCTCGAATGACACTACTCTTATTAACAATAAGTATGTCATCTATAGAATGTATGCATACACAGGTAATTCAATACTCTTATTAACAATAAGCATGATGGTGAACATCCTTAAAACCTACTAGTAGCTTCACATTAATAGACAAAGGAACTCTTTCCTAAAAAGCACACAACATAAGTAAACATGTAAGTCATACAAATCAGCAACCAACACGATTAATCAAACCTATTACCTCATACTACTGCATAAACACCATACACAGTTAAATACCTTAAGGACTAATTAAGGCTACTCACCCGAGACTTCAGTAGAGGTGCCTTCCCCTGCACCCTAGACTTGAGTGCAAAGAATCGTTTCCTCTTTTGAGACTTTTCACTTGGACCAATAAGCTGAGATCTCTCCTTCCCTTGTTCTTTACTTCTCCTATTTGGACAATCCTTCACCATGTGACCTGGTTTGCAACAACTATAACAAGTGTTAGTGCCCATCATACACTCTCCTCCATGTAGTTTGCCACACTTCCTGCAAAGTGGTTTCTCCTTAAGTGTATCTACTTCATTGTTTCTTTAAACTCTGGACTCGGAATCCCTATCATAGAGACCCTTGGATGAATTTGACTCCCCTTGGTGGGGGAGTTCCTTCTTAAACTTGGGCTTATCCCTAATTCCAGTACTACTCTTCCTTTAAAAGTTCTCCTCAGCTTGCCTTGACCTGTTCCCTGCCCTTGTGTGCTTCCTCTTCCTTCTTTTCTCTACTTGCTGGACATGGACCATAAGCCTGGAAAGGTCCATACTAACATGCATCATATATGCCCCACTCCTCCTCGAGATCTTGAGAAATTCCTACCAAGAATCTACTCATCTTGTCTCTACTATTAGACACAGGAGAAGTGACATAACTGGATAATATCACAAACTTCAGGGAATACTCCCTGACTATCATCGATCCCTGTTTAAGGTTGATAAACTCCTCAACCTTGGCCTCTCTCATCTCCATGGGGAAAAAACTCTCCAGGAAGGCTGTCTAAAACAGCTCCCACATGATCGGAACTCCTCCCAACGATCGACTATCCTGCCACATCTTGCACTAAGTCTGTGCAACATCCTTGTGCTGATAGAAAGCCAGCTCATCCTTCTTAGTATCTGTGGGCCCCATGGCCACCAAAATCATGTGTAACTCATCCATAAATTTCAAGGTATCCTCTGAATTCTGGGACCCTGTTAAAATAAAAGGATTCATCCTTGTAAAGTCTCGTAGCCTGTCAGCCATGCTACGTACCAGTGGGTTCTCCCTTTGAACATTCTGTCGGTTGACCTGCGTAGTCATGGCCTAGGCCTTCATAGTGATGTCATGTGCCATCTGGGTCAGAGATGGCCGCACCTCCGCATTAGTCAACCCAGCAGTGTTAACCAGCATAGCCACTAGCTGGAGCCTGGGTGGAATTTGATTGTCCCCAGCAGCTGCTACGCCTCTTCTCTGACCAATAGCTTTCCTAGTGTTCGTTCTCTGTAAAAAAAAAAGAAGTATTGGTGTTAGACACGCTCATAAAACCAAGAAAATCAGACATTAGGAAAGGCACAATAAGATCAGAAGAAGACACATTTTCATACGTATCATGCAGTCTCTAATTCAAGATAGTGGTGCATTTCACTACCATGACTTAGAAACCACTCAATGTGGTTGATGTGATCTTATTATTCTCGTAATTTAACCTAGTACTTTGATACTAACTTTGTCACAAACGGAATCTAGACCCCCAACGAGACCGGCGTCATTGACCTCTCAGAGGTTGCAGACAAGCCTACATACGTTATTCTTACTTCATCTACGTTAATTTTAGCAGAAAATTTGAAATTTTTTGTTTCCTAACATTCTTACTAAACATTCTATGCATATATAATTGTTCACAATAAATCATCTAACATTAAGATCATCAAATGCAAGAAGTACTTTATTATAACGATAAAGATGTACTAGCAAAAATGGCACCAATACAATGTCTGAACAAATACGGGAAAGAAATGCTAGTGGAAAATACTCCACTAGATCAATCCTACAATTAATCTAGAATTTTAATGGTCAAGCATCCTCAAAAGCATGAGGTCCTACCAAGTCTCGATGAATGCTCGGCGTCCGGATAACTGCAACGTTGATCCTCTAGCTCTAGCGTCCACCTGTGCCTGCATCTAAAAGTTTAGAGTTGTATAGGATTAGTACACACTTATACTAAGTATGGATATATGCAAGCACACAGCAAGGACATGCATGAGTAAGAATAGCTCTTTCCTAGAAACATGATTATAGCAGGTCAAGTCAGTAGACTTGCCAAATTGAAATTAAGAAAGTGAATGAACTTTCCAGATTTGGGTTAGGAAAGTTAATGAGCTTTCCAAATTTAGATTAGGAAATTTATGCCATGAGAGTAACATGCACCATTATACTTAACATCTTGCACACAGCACACAACAACATACAATAGCACATATCATAATTCATATAACACATAACATTTTTTATATTATTTTTGCGTATGCCATGAGACCTAGGAATCATGGACTTGACATTAAAACTTTCCAAAATGAGGTCTCAACATATGGTACCTCAACTAGGGAGTCTGATTTAGCAAACATAGAGTCTGCTTCATTCATTTATACGTACTTCATTTCATTTCATTCATGGGCCAGTGTAAACACAAGTTATACCTAGGATGTAGTTTAAGGATTTCATTGGGTTGTTCGTGCAATGACCAAGAATGACCTAATGTCATTAGTTGAGTCTAACTCACCTCTTGATTATCCTATCCTAGCACCTTTGGTATCATTCGTTTCATTATGTGCATTATTTGAGGTTGAACTCATTCATTCATTGGGACCTTTAACTTTAACCGACATAGATCATGTGAGCATCATGAAATCCAGAGTCATGAAACCCCACACTGAAAAGAGGTGGAATCACCGGCCAAAGTGACCCAAAATATGCTAGCGTATATTGGAATTAATCCCCGCCAGATCCCTATATTGGCAATATAGGTTCGAAGACTAGGATATATAAGGAGACCCATACCCGGCATGCCGGACAGTCTCATCTCACGAGAGATACGTGAACCTCCGCCCTTCAAGAAAGAGGGCATCACCGCTCATAGCTAGTCTATCGGTGCTCAGTATAAAGTTCCATTACATTCAACTCATACGTCATGGAAGATGGCTTCTAGTATGAGGACATCATAGCTCAATAGATGATTTCTCATCTCATCATTTGTATTAAGTGTGTTAATCTCAATACTTTCATTAGAGTGTTCATAGAGACTGGTCTCTTCATTAGCTTTACACTCTCATAGGTGAGTACATTTTGGTAACATTTACTTAGGATCATTTGATATTGCTCTCATCTTTTACATTAGCCTCATATCATGTTGTCAACACATTCATTAACATTAGCACATTTTATCTTCATAATTACTCACCCCTTTTTACGTAAATGTTAATTTAATCATATGCCAATGAGCTTGGCCATTTGGTGTGTTTCACACTCTTACTTAACCCCTTCTAAGGTTTCATTATTTCATTGTTCACTTCATCATTTTATTGTATACATCTTAGTTTCACTTATTTTTAAACGTATGCTAGACCTATGGGTCTACACATAAAAGACATGAGGCTTCAGTCATAGTTCGTTTAAGTAATTCATATCTTCCTATTGTTATGTAGTACAATACTTAGGCATCTTATGTATGGCAAGATCTCCATTTCGATCTAAGTAGGTGGCATTAGTTTTGAACATTTAATTCACGTATGACTTATGTATCAATACGGAATTGGGGCAAGGGAACCCAAATTCGAATCCCTTGGACAACAATTACATTTTTCATTGATTTCATTTTAAGTCCACATAACATTGGGACCCTAGATGGAGCCCCAACATCAACATTCCCTCTTTGTTTTTCTCCTTTAAATCTCCTCTTACTTGGCCGAGGGGTGTGGGATCCAACCCCCACATCCCCTCTTATACTTTTTCATTAAATTCTCCTTGTCCAATTCGCATCGACCAAGAGGTTGTGGGATTAAACCCCCATAGTCTCTATTTATATTTCTTTTATTTTGCAGCCTGAATAGAGGTCATGGGTTCGATCCCACGCCTCACATTCCTTTTCTTTATTTTTTTCCTTTTCTTCCACTCGCTTCTTGGAGGTCGTGGGTTCGATTCCCACGCATTACATTTTATTTTTATTAATTTTTGTACTTTACTTTTCAGCCAGCACACCGAAGATCAATTCCCCTTGACCCCATTGCCACTTTCACGTTTTAGTGCTTTTCAAAGGTGAGGTCGTGAGTTCGATTCATAATAACCTCAACTAATTTATACCCATTAAAATTTCAAGATTTATACATCTATGTTAAGCCGAAAACAACTTATAATTTTTTGGAAAATTTTCACATTTTCTAGCTCACTTCCTTCAACATTTACACTTGAATTCATAGGGTAATTTGTAGATCATTTAATACGTTTTGGGGTGCATTGCTCATCGATTCGGTTAGCCAAAATATTGATACTTAAATCAGCCACACTTTAATTTTAATGAACATCATGATTTACAAAGGTTTATGCACGTAAAATAACAACCAAAACACTATCAATTTTGTAGCCTTAATCCGAGAACACATAGTCACTGCCACATTTTTGCACACACATGCATATAGTTTTTAATCACATAGGTTATCTTTCATACGATTTCAACTACACAAACATAATAATATTCATCACAAAATTGTAATACACACATAAATCTACCAGCAATCATACCCAACCTATGATTCATTTGGAGATAGTGACAGGGGAATGAAAAAGGGGAAACAATTCTAGTTTTACGGACGAATAATATGAACCTTAAGGGATCTCTTGGAAAAGGGACCAAAAGATAAGAAAACCCATTCCTTTTTGAAGCTAAACTCTTGACTATATGCCCAAAAACTTCACCCAAGAACACGTCTAAGCCTCCTCAATATCAACTTTACTCGAATGACAACCTCCCTTAGCCTAGTGTTCGATTAACATTTGTTTTTTTGTGATTTCGTGTGAGTTCTTCAAGTGTGAAGAACTTGGTTTATTTTTATGATTTTGTATCTTACTTTGGCAGATAAAATACGTGAGAAAGAAGAAGAGATATTGAGTGTCAGAGTGGAGAGGTAAACATGAGAGAATAGAGGTGTAGGAGGCTTAGGAGTCTAGTTTTAGGACTTAGTCAATAAGGTTTTGTTTCTTTAATAAAAATATGATTTTTATTTTTTTAAATCAGCAAATGGATAAAAATTATTAATCAATTACATTAATTCAATATCTTAAATAAAAATCACTCTAATTCATTGCTTCCACCTAGGTTCAAACCCGGGTGGAGCAAGACTTCACTACAAGAGCCCAATTTCGTCCCTCTCTGCCCAAATTGCCCCTCCACCTTATTAATGAAATAATTAATTACTTATTTAGGGTAATTATGATACTACCCTTATCAAGGAAAACGTTCATTTTACCCCTAGATTCTTCAAACCTAAGATTTCCTCTTTTAAGTCCGTTAAAGACTCATTCGAGTACATCTTTATATTCGAGAGCCCTACATGGTTGGAACCAACCATTCCAATCTAAACTAAATCGCCAAGTTAGTTGTCATGGCTTTAACAAGGTTCCGAGGTCTGGTTCTAAGCATATCAATCCGTGTGAACCCTTGTCTAATCATAGGCATTCTTGACATATTAAGCATTTCCGATCATATCCGTATTTAGGGTTGTTACAAGTTTACCTAAGTGGGGGATGGTGATGTGAGTAGTAAGGTGGTAGATATCTCTATCTTGTACTTTTATTCTTACTTGATCTTGAAACCAAAGAGTTCTTAAGAGCTTGTTCATAATAGCAGTCTTGCATAAAAGTATGAGTTGCATGTTCTCCATATGTTATGTATGTCTTAATTGACACAATGATATGCATGTTTTGAAGAATCTAAATTGCATCGAAAAAGAATTTTATCAAATTCATGTTTTCCTATTTTGATTTTACATTTTTGTGTGTTAGTTGCTCATTTAACTTCCTGACATAAGGAAAGAAGCATGTTTGAAGTCACTCTTAATGTGTGGTGTTTAGCTTCATAATGTGAAATGTGAGTCTCCTTTAAATGGAAAATGATGATTCTCTTTTAAAATATGTTACTTTTATGGTTTGGGAAGTATGATTGTAGTCTCACTCTTGAGAAGTGAAAGAACCAATAGCCAATGTCCTTGTGAGTGCCTATAAATTTAAAGAGTGTTCCCTAAATGAAGCATGTTTATGAATGCTAGTGTTTTGCTAGAAATTGAAATCATGTCGAATGACTTTCAAGTTTTGTAATATGTGTGGTGTCACTCACCATTTTGACTTCACTAGGAAGGATGTATGAGGAGGATTTGGTTACAAGTTGAGAAATTCTCATTTAAAATGAATTGACCTTTCTGCATTGCTTTTTTATGAACTCAAAATACATGTAAGTATGTTGAAGAAAAGGACATTCATTTCTAAACATAACTAAGCATGGAAAGGTTGAGTATAGCCTTCATGGTACTATGTCTAAATGATAAGGACTTTTATTGATTTACTTGACTCAAGTCTAGTTGCATTGAAGTATGAGTGATTATTTGCTTCGTGAGTGATGTTGAACTTGACTTTGTGTGAATTTAAGGTTTTGCATAATGAGATATTAGTGAAATTAAATGGAAATACCATGTTATGATTAGGAGAAGGATGTTCCTCCTATGAACATGCCAAGAGCCGATGTTTTTGGTGCATTTAAAACTAAGTGAGTGAAGTTTTTGCTTGCTTTTGTTGCATTGGGTACTAAGTGGTTTGAATTTGGTGTTCATTGTAAGTTTGGTGCATTGACATCTATGTTAAGATTTTATGAATGTGTGAGATACTCTATGGGTAATTGAAATCCTTAATGTGTTTGAAATGTTCCAAGTGTCATACGAGGACTAATGTTCCCAAGTGAGGGATATTGTCAGACTCCCAAAATGAATTAAGGTGTCTAGAGCCTCGCATGTTCCTAATAAGCTTGATATTTGGTCCATTAATGTTTTACAGTACGTAACTCTGATTTGAAGTCATTTTGAAGTCAAATGTCCAAGAACGTCTGTTGACGTTCAAAAATTAGCCTTGAGACGTGCATGTGTGTCTTGGTGTGCCTTGGCATGTTGTACATGTTCGTTTTTGTTGAAATTTATTTTGAGGTCCTTAGAATGTTAGTGAGTTTATTTACGTTGGAAATTTTTTGGTACGACTCTGCAAGGGCCTATCAAAAGGCGCTGAAGGAGGACCCCAAAAGCTGCCTAGACTTTGGCTTGTTAGTGTCCACCAACGCCCAAGAACGACCCCCAGTAGTGTCAGCTACGCCCCGTCGATAGGGGGTGTATCTCAAAACTTTTCCATGTGAGCATGAGCTCCCAAAGTTCAGCCTCAGTCACCATCGACAGACAATCAGGACGGGTCGTAATTGCATCAATGCCCCATCGATTGGCTTCAGTAGGTGTTGCCTCCAATTACAGCACGCACGCTGCCATGCAAGGGGTAAATTTGGAAATTCAACCCATGTCCCTAAATTAATATATATGGTTATTTTATGAATTTTTGGTACATTATGTTTGTATTAAGATCAAAACCACATACGCAACTCACTCTTCAAAAATTAGACTTCCCTCTTAAAAGAAACCTATCTAGAAACCCCCATTGGAGATGAAGCTCAAGGTCAGCTTGTAGATTTTATTTCCATGGATTCTTCATAAAATTTTTGAGGTTTCTTCATCTAATAGGGCGTGGTTATCCTTTATAGTTAGATAACCTTTCATCTAAAGAGTTTCTTCCAATGTTTTCAATGAGAATTCATGATCAATTGCCCATCATTTAATCTAGCCATGGGTTCCTTCCCAAAACGCTTTCAAAAGAATGCTTATGATGAATTATGGATTATCTACTCTTTTTAAAGTGAATTTCAAACCAATTCCATGATATACCTATGTCCCTCCCAAATCTAAATTTAGCCTATGTGATGATTATTATAATCTTGATATTAGGAGGATTGTAATGTTATTCAATTATGATAAATTTATTATAGCTACTGCCTCTGATGTAAATTGATGGTGAAGTATGTTTAATTGATCAATGAGGATGATGGTTTGAAGATTTGGTAAGGTTGACCTATGTTTCCCCACATTCTATGAATTGATCAAGCAGTGTACATAATGTGATTTTTATCCTATTGTTATCGAAGAATGATTATGTTTATGTTATAATACTTTTAGCTACTTCCGTAAAATTGAATTGTGGATGAATTATGATTATTGATCAACAATGATCAAAGCTTGGAGAAATTGTAAGTTGGCCCTATTCTCTCTACTTCTCAATAGAATTTCTAGTTGAATTGGCCTTGTATGGCTTTGTATGGTATGTTCCACTTATGGTGGCGCTATTTACCTTATTGTCATATATATGTTATGTGATCATTGCCTTGAAGACAACTGTATTACGAAGGAGTAGAGGTGATGATCACACAATGTGAAGTATTATGCTAGTCTTTCATTCTAGTTATGATCTATGTTGTGTTGCTAATGTTATAAGCATGTGGATGACTATGTAGGGTTCAGAATAGGTTCTTCCATTTATGGATTAATAATGTTTAGTGAACCCTAACTATGTAGGTATATGAGTGTGTAATTAGCTAATGTTCGGAGTATTGTATGTTATATGAAGTTATCTTGTCTCCTATTCTTAATTGTGGTGTGTGGTCTATGCATGGATGTGAATTGTGGTCTTAACAGGGAGGCTGACTCAATATGATTTTTATAGTCATTATGTGATCATATTGACCAATATACACACGCTCACACGTCATGTGTGCTTACAACTAGTATATGTTCACGGTGTCTAATGAAAGGATATTATTATATGCACTAATATCTACTACTATTCATATAAAGTATACGCCCATGAAGTATGTTATGTTTTCCTTAACTAGGATAAATTTATAGGTGTACTAGTATGGATAAGGGTATGAGACCTTGTCTATGCATTGCAAATGTGTGCCTTGATATGATAGTTCCTAGGGTTGTATTGAATGTACATGAATATGAATGCATGGTTGAGCTATGAACATGTATTATACGATACGATGATGTATTAATATGCATAGTTTCTAAATGTGTTTGTATGAAAGGATTGCTTATAGTTATACCTATTCACTTATGTGTGAATGAAGTACAAGTATGAACGTCTGTGGTCAAAGGGTGTTTATGTGAATGGTTTGCTCATATACACACACATTAAAGCATGTCTATGATGTTTGTATAATCATCTAGTCAATTGAGGGTCTTTTGAAAGGTGTTCTCAATTGTAGCCTAAACTAGATGGTGCTTGGATATGTTATTTCCATGTGAAAGATTTCTCCCAAGATTAAGGTTGATGAAAGGACTCTCTCATCTATGACCTATGAGGTAAGCATATGACGGGTTAACTCTCCTAAAGCCTATGTTTTATAAAGTAATTATAATAAAGACTTTCAATAAAGGGAACTTAGATTAACACCGATTGAATTTAGATGAGGGGTGACCCTTCCAGATGTGGGAAGGCTTGTTCACCATAGACCTGATGAGGTGGACAACCAAATTACTCAATAGGGATAAAAATGGTTTCCATATATGCCTCTAAGTTCCATAAATAATGTTTGCCCCATAGGATCTACCAAGTGAAATCACCTAATATGCTAGCATGATGTTAATGCTCTACCTTGGCAAAGTAGAGCACCTCTTTTAAGTGTGAGGTTCTACAACACCGGATTCCATTTTTAGCACCCATGGTATTAGTGTCGGTTAAGTCTATAGTTTACTTGAGTAAAATAGACAATGGAAGTAAAATAATGAACCCTAACCAGCATAACCTGAGGTAAGTTTCTTAGGATAGGTGAGAGTAATCAACTTACCTATGCATTGCACAAGTAGCTTTTGCACAGAGTTTAAGGGAGGTCCTCTAATGTATATGTATATATTTATGTTCCTTATGCATGGCATTGTAATACCTCGAAAAAAACTTATGTGAATGTGGATCCTAACATGATTTTCATGATGGTATATGGTCCTAATATAATCTATAATACGGTATTGAGGCAGTGTGTAAAGATTTAGATGCATTGGAAGTTAAACGTCAAGGGACAACCAAGAAGTTCAACGACTAAGTCATCTATGTGCCTCATATGTAATTGTATGCTTATATTTGTGTTTTGATGAGTTAATTAGGTCCTTATATGAGTTATTATATTTTTTATAGGCTGCGCGTCATGTTTCGTGAAGTTTGGAGGTCAAATGTCCAAGAACGTCCTTGACGTTCGAAAGATTTCCCTTGAAATGACCTTGTGTGTCTTGGAATGTTTCGTTGAGTTTTACGTATTTTTTTATTGAAATTCATTTGAGAGGTCCTAAACTTGTATATGAACCTATTCGGGTTGGAAAAGTCCGGGCAATATTCCCCAAGGACCAACCAAGGGTCCTTGAGGAAAGACCCTTTCCTTGAAGCCAAGACTACCAAGATAGACCCAAACGACGGAGGAAGTAGATGTCTCGTGGTCCAGTAGACACCCGACGATAGGTGTCGTGGGTCATTCATTACCTAGGTGTGGTAGAATTACAATTCAAGGACCAGCTCAGTCCCAAACCACGGACCAACAAAATAGTCCGTTGGTTAGGAGTCGGTCCATCGGTGGCCACCCGTCTGTAAGGTTTTCTCCTGGGCGCAGTTCACTTGAATGTTTAGGGGTGAATTTGTAAATTAACCCCACTATAAAATAAGACTTTTGGGGGTTCCTATAGGGTCTTTTGGATTTTTAAAGAATGTTTATAAGCCTTTAATACTTAGAAGAATTCATTCTTTAAATATCAAAACCCAAATTCCCTTAGAAATTCTCTAGAACTCTATTGGAGCCAGCACTCAAGGAAGGGATTGGATTGGAGATTTTATAGTGGTGATTCTTCATCAAATTCGTGGATTAACAGGTATGGTTTTTGATCCTTGAAACATTTTGAGTGGAAGCGTTAAAGAGAAATATTGTAGAGAGAAGAGAGTAGTGGAAGATTGATGATTTATTTATGAAGGCAAATGCCTCTTATATACACATACATAATGACCTTTCATCTTTGCTAAAAGACGATTGGCCTTTACTATTTACACAGTAACTTGACTCTTACTATTTATGATTAGGACCTACTGACACTATTTACTTTACGACTTTTTTACAAGAAAACAAAATAAACTTTGGCCAAATGACCGACATACTATTTTCTATTTTATTTATTGGCCTTTACATTTTTATATATGGCCGACAATGATTATGACTAATTTGTACACATATCTTTATGTCTTATCTTCTTCTCCTTAGTTTGTCTTATCTTCTTCTCCTTAGTTTACTCCAGTTGTACTCCCGGGACATAGTTATCTTCGCCATTGCATTTTGAACATAGATGGTCTGGATACTTTTGTCCGATCAGTTTGCAATATCTGGTCATCAAATCTTGAGAAATGAAATTTTTCCTGATAGCCCTTGTTGTAGGTATTTGTTCTGGTTTCAGTAGACTTAATATCCATTGTCGTACTTCTTCCATATCTGCTACTCTTATATCTTTACAATTGGAGTATATCATTGTTTGATCTCTGTTGTAATAACTCCAAATTGCATTTTCATTTAGGTAATTGTTTGATAACTCATTTAATATAGTAGCTATCCCAATAGTTCTTTTGTTTGCATAAAAATTTGGGATATCC